>NC_134490.1:59655628-59658128 GCF_040206685.1 Ascaphus truei | reverse complement strand
TTTAAGCCTTGCAGCACCATATTAAAAATAAAATGACTTATTTGGAGAGACAGCATACTGCTATAGAGCACCACAAGATGGGGACGTATATTCTGCGACTGGAGGGAAATGTACCTTGTGGAAAATGCATATCGGGGCTTCAATTACCAGTTAAATGTTGAGAGACTAAAATGATCATCCCTTTTAGAAATGTGCTACTGCGAGTGGGAATTTTGTTGTCATACAGGGGAAATATTTCCATGGATTACCGTGAGGACTTACTTACCTTTCCAAAGGAGATTGACTTTTTATGAATAACTTTTTTCCCTTCTGTTTTGTCCTTTTTTTTTTTTAAATCTATTTCTGTTTTTCCTGCAGACATTTTTTTTTCAACTTTGTTGCTCATAGTTCTCATATCCCATGGATTGTTTGTTTTAAAGATTTTCTATGGTATATACTTTTTTTGTGTGCACTTGTATACCATGCGGGAATTAATGCAATTGAAATAGTCAGTGTAATTTGCTCTTTGAAAATTGAGTATGTTAAATTAATATTTTTTATACATTTTGAATTCCAGTGCTGCTCCCTTTGTAGTCTGTTTAATTATATAAAATGATATTCAAATACTGGAAATCGGTACCAGCTGATCTGACTGCTGCTACTGGGCAACTCGTCTCAAGACTCTCGGACAGATTAAGCCCTTGTCTACGTTCCTCTGCCTAGAGTGCAAGGTCTGCTCCACCATTCATCCAAAGCTTCTTCAAAGCATCTTCAAGAGCCGCTTACATGAGAAATCGATGCCTTCAGATTAGGGGGCGAGGGGGTGGGGGGAGGGAGAGACACAACATCAGCCTCTCCAAGGCCTTTGGTGGAGGGGGTGGTGTGGCAAATCCAGCTAGTGAGGCCTTTGGAGCGGGCTGGGTGGAACTATAATTTGAGCTAGAGGCCTTTGGAGGATGGGGTAGAGCCACGGAGGTCTTCGTAGGAGGTGAAAAGCGACCCTTTAAATTTGTTTATCTCAGTTTCAATTTACGGGAACTATTGTATTTCATTAAACATTGGGCGGAGGGAAACAATTACATTTTTCAACCAACATAGAACATTTCTCATCCAGCATTTAGGAAAGCTTCTAAATCACTCTAACCACACAAAATCTAATAATAGCAACAATAATTATTATTATTTTTAAATATCCGATTATAGTAATACAGTAATTCCCACAGGACAGTGCATTACCTGGGGCCTTTAACTCCTCTACCTGGGGCATTGATGGCCCTATCCTGAAGGGATTATTACTTAAATATATTGAATACGTAGCTAGGAAAAAAAATGTTTTTGCTGTTAGGGTAAATAGACTCTGGCAAAGGCATCTTGTGCATGCATCACACCTAGGTGTAACAATGTATTTGCTCCTATTTTGCCCTTCTTCTATCAAGGAGTATTCAGGGAGTGTTTATATGGGGCAAGACTTGGGGAAAGGTCTGCACAACTCCCCCTCTTGTTATGCACCAAATGCTGCAGCTGGGACCACACGTTTTCACCCTGCACAAAAAGATAACAAATTGGACGTTCGGAGGTGAAAGAAACCTCTTTGGAGAACAGACATGTATCAGATGTAAAAAAAAACAAACTTGTTTAATATTCCAATGTGTATTTACATGCTCTTTTATAATGCGTGGTACATTGCTTCTTTTTCTCTCTCTCTTTTTTTTTATTTTTTTTACATAATAAGCAAGAAGAGAAACGTAAATAAAAGTAATGAAAGAAAACAAAACCTTTCAACGTATAAAGAATGTGCCAGAGATCGGCAAATGGGCAAAGACCAAAGATGGGCAAATTTTGGGGGCGAATTTGTATCTGCAGCAGATCTGCCAGTTCCTTTAGTCCACGGATTTCAGCAGATCAATCTCAAAAAGGGCGATTTGCATTTTACAGATTTTTTTTATTATTATTAGCAATACACTCGGCGAATACCGCAACCATGGACGGATTTGTAGAATTCAATCCACGGATTCAGCAATCCGTTGGCGGATTCTTAAGAAACCGCCAACGGATTGCTGAATCCGCAGATTGGATTCTACAAATCCGTCCAGCGGTTGTATCCAATGGCGGATGTAATGAATTCGCTCGGATTAAAACCGACCACGTCCGTTTGCGGATTACGCAACACGTGGGCGGATTCTTAATAATAATAATTATTATTATTATTAGTTCCTGTAGGAACCAACACAATATAAATGTGTATCTATAGTAGGGACATACAATTTATAATATAGGGAATTACATATACAGACATACAACAGTAAACGTTATACAAACATAAGGAAAGGCAATCCCTGCCTCAGAGAGCTAACAATCTAATTGTATGATGAGAAATGTGCATCAGGCATTTCAGTACATGGCACAGAATGTAGCTGTATTAATTGGTTTTCTAAAAAAATGTTAAACGGTCTAGATATAAAGTAAATAAATAAGATTTTCAAAGCAAAGGACTCTTAGATTGTAAGCTCTTCGGGGCAGG
>NC_134490.1:59635628-59650628 GCF_040206685.1 Ascaphus truei | reverse complement strand
AAAACTGCCATCTTAAACATACAGTACCTGGCTGACAGGCAGGAAGGAGCCAGGCTAACATTATAATATAAGGTAATAAAGATGATAAATAACTTAACCATTTACAAATGTAATGCCACGAAAACAAAACTGGTAGGCCACACAGCTTGTACAGAAAACAAAATGAATATCCCACTGTATTTTACAAATTAATTTCATATCTGGGACCCATGCACCACAGCAGTGCAAGAATCCAATCATTGTTTTCTGATTTGAGAAGAAGGACCATATACTATTAACTTAGCAAACATTTCTAGAACATTCATCGCCCCAATTTTGGTACAATTAAGCTATCTCTAAGAAATGTTATTCCAAGTATAAGTACACTTTAAATGTAATTTGTAATGTTGTGATGCTTCTGGAGCCACAGTATTCTACAGCAATTATTCTAAATTCCTTGTGTGAACCTTCTTCCCTTAATAATCTTTTAATGTGATAATGTCAATCTAGTGAACTGATCCTTTTAACATTGAAAATCACTGAGAGAGACCAGCATTTTTTAATTGGTGCAACTCCACTGTCACAAAATTTAAAAAATAAGAGTTTTGGTTTTAGTTTAGTTTTGGTTTAGTTTATTCGTGATTATAACTGGCCATTTTATCAATGTGGTGTGTGCAGTGCACAGTAGTCACCGCAATGGGATGTTCTCCTTCTGATGTTGTTGGAATGTGTGCTAGTGTGGACTGTGAAACTGATGAATGACCAGCTGTCACGTTTCATATTTTGGTTTTGCCAAAACTTGATTTGTTTTTGGTTTTAGATTAGTAAAAAAAAAGGATGGAAAAAAACAACATTACTATAAATAGGGTGTGTGGGGGGAAGAATAGAGATGGAGGTGTAAGGGTGGTAGAGTTGGAGATGTGAGGGGGCAGAGAGTGGGAGAGAGTGGGGGACATGGGGCAATGGGGGTAGAGAGAGTGACAGTGTAGAGAGTGACATACTGTAGGGAGGGGAGAGAGTAACATGATGTGGAGGAGAGGGTTACCTGGAGGGAGTGGCTGTTCACCACTGACTTATGGTCCCCTCTCCAAACCACAGAGAAGGGGGAAGAGGGAGGGCATCTGATTGTCAGAGCTGGGAAGTGGGGAGCTAGTCCCAGCCGGCTTGATCCGTGCCATTGCACCGAGTCATGCGCTTAGAGAGGCCCTGTGCTTTTCCCCACAACATTTAAGCTGGTTGGTGGGGGAGAGCGCGGGGCCTCTGTAAGTGCCTCTTACCTTCTCCTCCTGCAATCATGACGATGCGTCGCCATGATAACGTGATGTTACATGACGCTGCGTCACCATGACAATGCGACATAGCAGGAGGAGATGCCGCTCTGGAGAAGGTAAGAAGCCTCTGCCAAAACCCACTGCACCGAGCCCCACCCCAGCTCCCAGCTGGCTCTGGTTTAATCTTAGGTAGAAATCAGATTTGTGGTTCTTTTCTGCCTCTGATTCGGACACCTAGAATAATCAGAACCATGGAAGTTTTGGGGAGTTCACATTCCTCAACTCCTGAACCACCCAACCATATTGCAAACCATCAGCAGTGAAACATGCCTGTTCACATGTGTCTAAAATTATTTCGAAGAATCGCTGACTGCTAAATGAACTACAGAGGGCAGAGATCTCTCTTGATGAGATTGATTATTATATTATATAAAGGGCTTAAATTGTTTTTCACAATATCGGAAATTCAAACAAAGCTTATAGGATTTACATACTTTTCAAAAATAATACAATACTATAAAAACAATGTCTGAAAGTTGTCATAAATAATACAAAATCCTACAACTCGCATGCTTATATTATTTGTCCTCAGTTCCAATGTCTAAAGTTAAAACATCTGCACAACATGTAAATAATAATATTAGTATGCAGATGGAAGGGAAAAACCCTCTCCAAAAAATGCTGGAATTCAAAATATCTTTATTAAAAACAAACGTTATCTTTTTTTCCTTAAAAGGCCACGTCATGAAATAATAGGTTTTATGGAAACCACATTTAGAAAACAAAATGTGGAATTTTCCTCTTGTAATTAGAAGAGAAGAGTAATAAATTCATCACGGCAAGACAAAGGGGCTAATTCAGTATACAGGCAGTCCTCGGTTATCCAATGTAATCCGTTCTGGAAGACGCATTGGATAGTGAAACCGTTGCAAAGTGAGTCCCATGTTAATCAGTGGCGGTGCGCGTTGGATAACACATTCAGGCGTCGAAAAACGGCCCATAGGGCTGCATTGTAAAGCGTTGAATATGCCATTCGTTGTAAAGTGAAACGTTGGATAACGAGGACTACCTGTAGTTACTTAATGATGACGATAAAAAGGGGTTTGGGACGAGAACAGCCACTTTGGAATATATTGAATGAGCCCAATTTATTAGATCTTTTAGGGTGTCATGTATGAAAAGAAAATATCACATGTTTAAGGGGTTAAATCCAGATGATTTATGTCAAAATTCGACCCCTTTAAAGCTTCAGTCCAAGCAATATCCTACATGTGTTTTTTAATAATCAGTTTTGTACTATGAGAAAATACTTGTAGCATTTAAAAACAAACAAACAATTTCTAAAGACATTTTTAAGGGATAATAATGTAATGAGCATTTTTTGTTCCTATAGCAACAATTTACAAAGCAACATCCCTTTCCTCTTCTAAAGCATGCTCTGGCACACCCCTTTTTGAGTCCTGCTCTGTCTCTAGCAGTGAACCAATTGTATCTAGTGACTGTCTGGTCACATGATCTTACCCACAGAACTTTGCATCTTGGGTCCTCTTCTGCTGTACTGACAGCCATTTAGTGAACCCCCTAGCAGAATTGTTGTGGTAGATTCAGATCATTTGTTTAGCTTGTAAACATGATGAGCTCGGCTTAAGAGGGGTTTGATTTCTAATACACTAAACTCTGTCACTGTGTATTCAAGAGGAGTTTGCATAGGCAAAGCCCCTTCATTCTGACTCCATAACCTTTATTGGCTTTTCTGGTAAGGATAGAGTGGGATAAGGTTAGAGGGACAAAATCCTCATTCAGAGTTCCAAAGAAAGTGGACGTGCTTCAATTCCAAATGGTTGCTTTAGCATTGTTACATTTCTGTAAGAAAGCCAGTAAGATTGTTACATTTTTCACTAAATGTTTTTTTTGGTCAGCTGCATGGGGTTGCCCCAATTAAGTGAATCTGTCCCGACTATTGTTGGGCAGACAGGAATAAGGAAAGCAATTTGCAGCGCTTTTGAAATAGAAGCAGAAGAAAGTGACAATTCTAAGTTTCAAATGTACCAATGAAAATCTGCCATTGAGAGCAAAATGATTTTTTATTTGATACATCACCCTTACGCTATATAAGAAAAAATATTGTTCTACTAAACTCTAATTGACTGTAAAGTAATGATAAGAGAATAACAATCATGCTGCACTCAGCATCCATGTATTAAAGAGGCAATCCAAGTGGGCGATTGGTTTTGCAATTTTGTATATATTTTTTTTAACATAGGATTGAAGCAGGGGACCTCCAGGGATGAACCCCGTTAATTTCAGCTCCAGGGACCCCCTGCTTCCAGAGATATTTATCTCCGGAGAGGGTTCTGGTATTTCTCCGCTTTTCAAAGCTGCCGCGCCCTGCGGGCCAATAGGAAGCCGTGACGTCATCCTGTGCAGCTTCCTGTTGACCCACATGTAGCGGGAGCTTCAAAAAGCAGAGCAATACCAGCACTCCCTTTGGAGGTCTGTATCTCTGGAAGCAGCGGGTCCCTGGAGCTGAAATCAATGGGGTTCATCACTGGAGGCCCCCTGCTTCAACCCAACATTAATTTTTTTTTTTTTTAAATTGCAAAACAAATTGCCTGCATGGATTGCCTCTTTAATATAGGGATGCTGAGTGCAACATGCTTACAATTACAATATTCTCTTATCATTACTTTACAGCCAACTAGAGTTTAGTGATCACCTGCTTGGATTGCTCCTTTAAGATGCACGTGTTTAAAATACATAGAAATGTGTCCAGCCTTAATCAAAATTAATTAGAACTACTGTATGTTTGAATCTTATTTAAACAGTAGTATGTCATCAGATTTCACACATATTGCATTTCATCCATCCTCTGCCTTTGCTCTGGCACACTGATTGCCCCATTGGCTGACATTTCCATTCTTCACAAGAGACAGACAAGGGTTATGGAACACCGACCAGAAGATTCCACCTGACAGCCAGCTGAGAACAGCTGCTATTAAACAAGGAAAATCTTATTATTTGAATGTAATATATGATGGGACACTGGGAAGGGAAGCACTGTACAAAGAAGTTTTAGTTGTAAACACCGACCTTGGGTAAACCCCAATACTCCCACACTCATGTGCGACTTGAAATGATGATACATTGCCAGCGAGGTATTAGCTGAGCTGTTGCAGTTTAATCTCCAAAAGTTTGTACGCTGCATATTTTCTTATCAGATGGTTATATTCACATGATTCAATGTATTACTGAAAATAACGTGGCACGGACTAAGTTTTCTGCAAAAATAGTTCATGATGTTTTTCAGAGCAATATATTTTCCATGAAGAAAGTGTAAACATTATCAGGAAGGTCAGAAATGTGTGCAGCAAATAAATATACAATTTATGGGAACATTCACATGTCACAGACAGGTCCACAAACCTACCTTTCTCCATAATCTCGTAGCATGCAATACATCCACTGCAGCTAGGGATTCTGGGTAATCACATGCAAATGAGCACTCGCAGACACTTTCTGCTTCGTATCCATTTTAACATGGATCCCTATAAACTTACGCCTGCCTCATTACACAACTTATTCAGCACTGCCTGTGTTAAGAAGTGCATTGCCAGTCAACCTACTCACAAACAGCTGTTTTGATCGTTTGGGTCTCATCAGTGCGAGGATGGTCACAAGGGTGGAATACAGAAAAGGAATTGTAATCTCACCATAGCACTCATCCATCCTTCAGTCACTACTAAACTCTATGGGTGATGGATAGATGTGAAAAGTGCATTCATGTGAACCCTGGTGTGACTGCTGAATTTGTTTGACTGTTCAACTATGTGTGAAAATGATATGATACAGTATTAGTAATGACTACATCACTTTACAGAAAATGCAAAGAGAGACTGTAAAAGTGACTGAAATCTCACACATGAAACTGTTTAGTTGCCTGAAAATACACATTGTCAAAAAAAGATAAGAACATGATGGATCTCTAATGTAGATTGATTCCTCAAAATCAGAATAAGTGCATTAATATCACAGACTATAATCAGCACAATATATATATATATATATATTTTTTTTAATCAGATATTATTACACACCTTTTACATAAAATAAAGTTGGAGGGTCCAGCTCAGCAGAGTGACCCGTGTGAGTTAGAGGGGGATTTGGGAGAGAAGGATTCAGGGTACTAAGGCATGCAGACCAAAAGAGAAGGATGATCGTGAGGTCTTGCTGTTCTCTGTTGTTTCTGAAGGGTTGGTTGGGGTTCCCTTCAACTCTACAAGAGTAGTTGGTTGCCCGAATGGGGTTGAGTGTGGCCTTATGTTGGTCTCGTTTCAGACAGGATGTGCAGGCAGCCTCGATGGCCAACAGCACAACAGGACCATCAGCAGAGGAGCCACAATTGAGCATAGCTTGTTTCTTTGAACTTTCTGAAATTGGCTACTAGCCTTTTCTATTCCAGCGCATCATCGGTGAACAGACACCGCAGTATTGTTCTGCCTTGTATTTGGACATGGTTGGGTTTGCGCAGAGTATATACAGGGGGTAACTTGGTGGAGCAACAATGAGCAAATAGGATGTAGCCCTTGTACCCCCACCCTAAGTGACATTGGGGGGTCTGCTTCTTATCTGGCTACTTTCTAGGTATTGTGCTGTACCTGTTGGTAAACAGGAGGGCTGAGTGTTCCGCGATGTTGTGGGGAGAAACAGGACAGGTTCACAGGTTACCCTAGTGCTTGATTGGTGCAGCGCCTCCAGTCAGCATGGATCCTCTGTGATAGCAGGGATGGCCCATACTGACACATTTTCTTCTTCCAGCAACAAGACAGGGAATCACCATAGTTCTGGTACAACTGGAACTTTATTGCATGCAGATGACATAAACAGAACTGATGCATCCTTCCCTCATCTTCCCTTACTCACAGACACTGACTAGGGCTTGAGGCCCAGACCAGGCCTGTTGGACTCCTCCTCACATCTCCTACTGAGATGGAGGGTAGATGTTGCTCACTCCCAGGTGAGCAGATACAAAGCAAGAGACCAAGAATTTTGGAAAGTGCCAGTACTTATAGCCTTTGGATGGGTGTTTGTAACCCTGCCCCTTAACAGAGCTGGTTGAATACTGATAGGTCAACACACCCGGTGTGTGATCCAATCAGTACTCATCCCTCAGGCTGACACTTTCTTGTTGTTGCTAGGCCCGCCCTTGGATACCATCTAATCATCCAAGCCTGCAATAGCACACCGGGCCTAAAAGAAGGAATTAACCCCTCCACTGCTTGCTCCTAACAGGACTTACACTGGAAAGGTCCAGGAAAAAGACATAGCGGCCGGGAGGCTATGCTATAAGGATAACAAATGCCAGTAAAGAAAAATATAACATGGGATTTCAAGGATTAGAAGTGTGCAAACTTGCCAAAATTCACTTTGAAGCAGTATTGAGTGAACTTTCCAAAGGTTTGCAAACACAGGAAAAACTGCACTAGAACTTTTGAAGACAAATGTTCTAGAGAAACAGCCCAAATTGTTCAAAATTTGCTAATTTGCTTTTTTATAGTGATGCCATGTAATAGCATAGTATAGTATACTATAGTATAGTAATAGTAATAGTATAGTAATAGCAGCCATGGGAATTTTTAAAAAGTTTAATTTCTAATCCAAATGAATGGAATATGCAATGCCCATTGACTTTTTAGCATTAAGCGATCTTGTTACAAACATTTGGATGATAAAATATATCTTCTTCACCAAACTATAAAGAGTGAGATTTGCAAAGCTTGTGGTGCGAAACGTTCACACATCTCTACAAGGATATGCGCCTATGGCTTGGGCTGCTGACACTACAGAGGCCAGACACCTTTCTTGGGATGGCTGGCAGCATGCAATTGGCCTGGTTGTTAGTCAGTGCTGGGCCTTCAGGGAGATCTAGTGCAAATTTGGATCCAGTTTCCAGTTTCGTCTCCAGCTTCCAGTTTACTCACTGGAGGAGGAAGCACAGAGAAGGGTGCTCCTGAAGATGGCACTAACAACTGTCATTGGAGAAAGTATAGTGGTCTGGCTCTACCATTATCCCAATAGAAATGTGGCTGAGCTGCTTTGGAATGTGTTTTGGGATGGGTTCTGGATCTGCTTTGTAGAGAGTGATAGGGGTGTTGAGGCTAACAAACTTAAATCTGTTAGGGATCACGTAGAGTTTAAAAGATCAAGAAAGTGGTATCCTAGGGCAGAAAGGTGGGTGCTTATTCATAATATATCATATATGAAGGGATCATTTATTAATGGGATGGCATAGATAGGAATTTGGCTTGCTTGGTCGCCCGATTCAGTCAGAGTGCCCTGCTAGCAAAGGCGAGCATACAATCTGCTTTTCGCTTGCTGCCGGTGCATTTCCGCTGCTATCATCTCCTTGGCTATAAGCTGGAGGGCAGAAACTACTGTATGTCGACATACTGTATGCCTAACCATTGTTAGCTTAATCTTGGAATTAGGGCTATGGGGATTTGACTCGTTATTTGAATGTTAGTTGAACGAGGAGCTGTGGACACTTTCTGGTGGCCCACTGTTGGTGCATGATTGCTGTCCAGGTTTCAGTTTCATCTGGTCTTCCAGCACTACTTGAGGTTTTTAGGTTTGGGGAAATTTAAACTTTGGAACATATTCATTTTGGATAGGGGCACCCCGAAGGGGCAAGGTATAAAGTGACGTGGAGGATTGGCAGATGGGAGTCCAATCGATTTTATAGCTACATAAAATTGAGGATTGTTAACCTATTTCTGGGTTTTTCAGTTTGCTTATATTTTGTTGTGCCTCTAGTAGGTAGGGCAGACATGGCGATATGGATCATAAGAAACTCCTATGCCCACTGGACAGAGAGATGGGTACTGAAATGCATCCCTACAGGAAGAAAAAGCTTTAGGGTCCTGGTGGGGAATAGGGGGTGAAGTAGGTGCAGTTGGTTCCAGACATACTACTATTAGTAAGGATGGTTAGGCCCCCCCCAAAGTGTTGCTGGTGATACTTGCCACAGCAGTACGCTGGGAGCTCTGGGTTGAATTAAGTGGTTTATTTATTGTTTAACCTTGTCGTTTAATACAAGCTGTGGCAATTTGACCTCCAGCTTGGTGTGTATTTTTTCTTCTGGACTTTTCTATCACATATTGCAGTGGGTGGGTGGACAAGGATTCAAAGGTCATGCATGAGTACTTCAATACTGGCTCGTGCCTTTTTTTATTTGGCTAACATTATATATTTTAAAGCTCTTTGAATATAGTGCTGCTTTACCTGAGAATTGTATTGTATTGTATGTCTTTCTTTATATAGCGCCATTAATGTACATAGCGTGTTCACAGTAGTAATACGCGACAATCATATAAATAACAAATATAAATAACAGGTCATGGGAATAAGTGCTTCAGACATAAAGTAACATTTAGGAAGAGGAGTCCCTGCTCCGTGGAGCTTACAATCTAATTGGTAGGAAGAATGTACAGAGACAGTGGGAGGGCATTCTGGAAAGTGCGTCTGCAGGGGGCCAAGCTTTATTTAACATGTGTGTAGTATTAGCCACGGTGCTACTCATATTCTTCTTTAAACAAGTGTGTCTTAAGGTGGGTCTTAAAGGTGGATAGAGAGGGTGCTAGTCAGGTACTGAGGGGAAGGGCATTCCAGAGGTGCAGGGATGTCAGTGAGAAAGGTTTAAGACGGGAGAGGGCTTTAGATACAAAAGGGGGTAGAGAGAAGACATCCTTGAGAAGAACGCAAGAGTCGGGATGGTGCATAGCGAGAAATTAGGGCTGAGATGTAAGGAGGGGCACAAGAGTGTAAAGCTTTAAAAGTGAGAAGGAGAATTGAGTGTGAGATGCAGGATTTGATCGGAAGCCAGGAGAGTGATTTCAGCAGGGGAGACGCTGAGACAGATTTAGGAAAGAGTAGAGTGATTCTGGCAGCAGCGTTTAGGATAGATTGTAGGTGAGACAGGTGAGAGGCAGGAAGGCCGAACAGCAGGAGGTTACAGTAATCGAGACAGGAGAGAATGAGGGTCTGTGTCAGAGTTTTAGTAGTTGAGCAACAGAGGAAAGAGAGAAATGCTCTTGAAATGTCATTAAAATATATTCTGTTGTAATGAATAGTTTAAAAGCAACTTCATTGTGTATTGGAGTCCTTCAACTTTACAACATTAAAAATCAAATGAAGAGTCCAAATCAGTAGAAATTAGAGAAATAATGCAAGTATCTATGTAGCCCAAATCCCTGTTAGTTGTGTCAGATAGCATGCACTCTTAATATTAATGTGTGTATGTATATCTTTATTTTTATAGCGCTATCCATGTACACAGTGCTTCACCGCAGTAATACACGTGACATAATAATATCACATACTGTGAAGCGCTTCAGACATACAGTAAGCAGTGACAGATTTCTCATTAGGCCCGGGCCTAAGGCAGCAAAATTTTGGGAGCGGCAAAAATGTCCACCCCTTATACAGGTGCCGCACTCTCAGGCCTATCGGGCCTGATGGGAAGGCACTTACGTGTAGCGGCCGCCTTCTTACTACCCTCCTTCTCCTTCCGAATTGCAGCGTCAAATGATGCCATGGACTTCACCAACGGGATGTCACATGGTGTCTTTTGCCATGGCAATGTGACGGTGCGCCGTCAAATTATGTCATGACATCATGTTACCATGGCAACACGGCACCGTGCAACGTCACGTTGGTGACGTCCGCGGCGCCATTTGACGCTGCGATTCGGAAGGAGAATAGAGGGCGGCAGCAAGGAGGTGGCCACCACAGATAAGTGCCTTGGGGCGGCGGATCTTGAAATCCATCGCTGACAGTAAATAAAAGAAGTCCTGGCCCCAAAGAGCTTACCATCTAAGTGGTAAATAGGGAGCACTTACAGCGATAGTAGGAGGGTGTTCTGGTAAGTGCGTCCTCAGGAGGTAAAGGTCAGTGCATATGAGATGTATATTATCAGCCAATGGAGCTACCCATATACTTTGTTTAAGAGGTGTGTTTTAAGAGAGGTCTTAAAGGTGGAGAGAGAGGGTGCTGGTCGGATATTGAAGGGAAGGAAAAGGAGTTGGGCAGTGCGGGAGCAAGGTTTTAGGTGTTGAGGACTTTAGATATATAAAAAGGGGTTGACAGAAGACATCCTTGAGCAGAGTCAGGCAGCTTTATAGCGAGAAATTGGGTCTGAGATGTAAGGAGGGGCAGAAGAGTGTATACTGTAGCCTTAAAAGAGAGGAGGAGAATTTTTGTATGTAATACAGGACTTTATAGGAAGTCAGGAGAGGCACTGAGATAGATTTAGGAAAGAGTAAAGGGATTCTACCAGCAGTGTTTAGGATAGATTGTAGGGGAGACAGGTGAAAAGCAGGAAGGCCGGACAGCAGGAGGTTACAGTAGTCGAGATGGGAGAGAATGAGGGTCAGTGTCAGAGTTTTCATATTAGAGCAACAAAGGAAAGGGCGTATCTTTGTAATATTGCAGAGAAAAAAACTAAATAGTAGCCAATAAGAGGGCTCACATGCATGTAAAGAAAAAGTAAAACAGAAATTGAAAAATACAACCCCAAAAATGTAGAATATATGTATAACAGATCTGGACCAGTGAAATAAACATTTACTGTACATGAAATTTGAAAACATTTTGATAGCTGGATGTTCTCTTACTTCTGCAACACCAGAAAACGACAAAGAGCATTTCACATTTTATGTAGGCTTATAAATGTTATATATGAAACATAGCAGAAAGATCTTAAATATGATTGTTTGTTATTTGGTTTGATTTTTCAGTAAAGAAGACATGGTTTTGCTTTCATTTGACTTTTGTCGTCTGTGTCTCATTAATCCTGAAAGTGTTAACTGATTGGACTGTTTCACTTAAAAGTTATGTTCATTTCAATGTAAATGTCTTTCCATCCTCCATGCGCCTAAAGAAATCAAGCAATGGTATGTCTGCATAAGCAAATAAGGTTAGGTACCTCTGGTCAGCCACAGTTCAACATTATTATGAAATTAATTTTTCAAATGTGATTCAAATAAAAGCTTTCTTGCAATCATTCTTTCAAAGCTACAAGATTGAATAAAGCATTTGAATAAAAATATGTGTTACAGCCTTCTTTAATATTTAAGCATGACATTCATTGATTTGCTTCTTGTTTTCTGCAAACCTTGACAACATGATAAAATAAATCATAAGAGGAAAATATAGTGGTAACATCTTTTATGGACTTCACATAGTCATCAATCTCAAGCTGTGAGTGAATTATCAGTACAGCAAAAAGATCTATGTTTTAAGAACTCCAATAGCATACTAGCTAGAGGTTTTTCACAAGCAAACTCAAGGCGAATGACTGATAAGCATCATTATTGTTTTCTGAGAGCCTAGTTTATAGTGTGTTGTGAAGGTGTTGGCATATATGTTTCAGAAGGAAAGGTTTGATCAATTCTAAGTAGACATCTACTAACATATAAAAAAAATATAACAAGGTTTCCTGCTGAGCAGTATTAAAGTAGCTATCACACCATGTCAGCATGACAGGACCCATGCTGTTTTACTTATATTTAACGTAGAATTAACCTTTCTTAATGCAATGCATTGCACAAGCTGCATGGACCACCAGGTATATTTATTCCAGTGGAAACACAGGATAAGTATGTGTTAAAGTTTTAAACTTCAGACAAAATGCTCTGGAAAGATACAACTACCCTCAAATCAGTGTAGTTCTAGTGCATGAATAAATAGAACCTCTTTTTGTGACCAATACAAGTGAACACAGCTGCTAACATATATTTGGTATTCTTGTTGAAAATACAAAGGCAACTTTTCACAAATATGTCATTCCTTTATTCCCATTTTTACTGAACTAGGAGTTTGGAAAGGCAGGGGGTGTTATAGATGCAAAACAGAGCAATGTGAAGAGTGTCCCTGAGCATGTGGCTAATCTATACTGCCTAAAGCAGAGAGGATTCATTTATTCTTTATTCTTCCGATTATGTCAGGTCAGACAGTGTGGCTCCTTCAGCCTTAGGCATAGATGGATTGTTGGGTGTTAAAAGGTCAGTCAGTTCTTCTATATGTCACTGGGCAACCACAAGAACATCACTTCCTGGTACCTGGACTTTTGTCATGCCCAGCCAAAGTAGATCAATAGTCAAACTTACTGCTACGGTACTTTACTTCTCTACCCTGTCTTAGGGCTAGATTCACTAAGTTCAGTTAGCCTATTTGATTGCAGTTAATAGAATTCTCGAATATTTGATTCAAATATTCTCTAATTTTTTAATATAAACTGGGGGGTTGGGGGGAGATTTTTGACTATTCCCCAGTCTCAAAATGTTTGAATATTCAAATATATTTAAAAAAGAAATAAATAAAAAGTTGTGGCTGTAGTGCCCATCTGTAACTATCAACTTAAACACCCAGTATTCACTAAAGCAAAAATAAACACGCAATGTTAACCCGGATTTACGCCTATAAAGAGCATGGCAATAACGGCCATTATTGTAACTAATGAGCAAGTAAGCTCATTTTAGCCTAAATCAGATTCATCTCACAGAAAGAGAGAATAATTTGAATATATGTTATACATTTAAATTGGCATATTTCCTAGGTATCTCAGGTGGGACTGCTTCTCTCTCTTGTATTATCCGGACACTCCGGTAATATCAATACTTATCCAGGAATATGCAAATTAAGTATTTTAGATCAGACAGTAATTACATTTTGTTGATCAATCGGGGGGGGGGGGGGGGTATTTTTGCTCCGGTTTAAGCATGGAACTTGAAAAATGGTCCATGTAGTTATTTAGAAAGTATCCTGCGTGCAAACCTGGGACCAAACAGGAACCAAAAACAGTGCAAAAGACTTGCACGAAAATATATCAATGAAAAAACTCCAACTGCCTTCTTTGCGATTCCTTCTCTATATAGATATAGTGTTATTTTTTTACCACTAGTTTTGCAGGTCAAGAAACTTTAGCAAATAGACTGCTTAGAATTGCGTTGAAGATACCTACAGCATTACTAAAGCTGTTTTAAACTAATCGCATGAACAAACCAAAGATGCTCATCATTTATGAAAGCTTCATGCATAACTTTTGTGAGATATTCCATTATCTCCAATTTGGTCCCAGACAAGGTCCAGTGAATTTAAAGCTACAAAACATATTTGTAAGTAATTTTACATATAGCTCAACCCCCTTATAACGCTGTGCTTGGGGTCCAAAGAATCACATTGCGTTATAAGCGGATCGCGTTAGAAATAATGTACAATTGTATGCTTTGTACAATAAAATATTTAAGACACCAATAATGGTGTTGTAAAGTATTCCTACAGTAAATACAAAAATTGGGAGCCACGCTTGCACTTTCACGTTGTAACGGATCGCGTTATAACAGGGTTGAGCTGTACTTTGTATCCATGAAAAATTAAAGAGACATTTACAAATATCCAGAAAACATTTTTTTGGTGACCATTGTATTGGTGATACTTACATACCAAATTAATTTAGGTCAATAATCATCCAGTTAAAATCTGCCACAAAAATGAATGTGAACATTAGTAGAGAACTGCATACTAACACTTCATTTATTTGATGCCTTTTACTCCTGAAGCTATATATGAAAGGGTCTAAACCAGGAGGTGGCCAACGCCAGTCCTGAAGGTTCACCAGCAAGTCACTTTATCTCCCTATACCTCAAGCACCAAAAACATAGATTGTGTCTTTACTAACGAATGTACAGCACCCTGGATAAGGATGCGGAAGAGGACGCTATATACATGTTGTTAGAAATAAATACATTGCCTGATGATATTTCACTGAATGCCTACTACTGTAATTTGGTGGCATTAATAGCCCTTTGAAGCTTGGCGAAACATCTTTCAGGAAGCCGAATTTTGGGGACAAAATCCTCTTTAAAGTTTCCCAATGCGTTTTGGACAGTATTGCATATCTTTATTATTAACTTCAAAGTTGCAATGCACAGTTGCTAACTCTGTTTACAAAACAAATTATGTTCAACCATTATTTTAATTCGACTTTATTATTTAATATTGTCATGTTACATGACCCTCTAACTGACACTCCCCATTATAAATGCAATAATTCACGCAAAATAATTGGACACTGACACATTAACTCGGATACAAAATTGACAACAGCTTTATTAGAATTTTTCTTAACTATTTCTTTGCAATAATGGACTTTGTCAGGAGATTGATCTTTACATTGTAATTAATAAAAATTAACCAATGTTGAAAATTACAGTCAGAAAGATAATAAACAAATGAACCATGTGGCTTATGAAAAGATCACATTTCCCTAAAGTTTACTGAGGATGAAATGTTCATATCAAGTAGAAACCTAATTTAACAATTCTTGTAGAAATGACTGAAACAAAATAGATGAGTTTTAGATTATTTTCTTCCCATGTTGTGGTAAGTAGAAGTAAATTATTTTTTTGTACTTATTAAACCAAAATGGGTTTTGCCTACTGGTGGCTAGTAAAGCTAGTAAAGACTATGCTAAGATAATGAAGGCATTAACCCCTCCCGCCACTCCTGTGAGGCCTAACCACCCCCCTGGGGCAACTACCCCTAAGGAGTTAGTATGTACTGTAATGCACTGTAATTACTATTTTATCATCTATTTCAGGTTAGTTTAGCTTATCTTGCCTATGTATATCAATATATATACACCATTACATTTTAAGTTATAAAATGTTAAGTTTAAGTTAAGTTTAAGGCAACA
>NC_134490.1:59550628-59630628 GCF_040206685.1 Ascaphus truei | reverse complement strand
ACAATTACCCTTCTCAACTCATCTAACTGTTAAGAGTGAACCTTATTAAAATCCGTAATATTACATCAATATTCTCCTATTCAGGAGAATGAAGTGTACATTTCCTTCTCCGCTGCTTGGCTTTGCGCTCACTTTTTAAGATATTATTTACATCAGTGACTTATTGGGGACTATATGACATAGTGTTAAATTAAACATGCAATAGGTTGCTATTCGTTCAATATTTGTATATGTTGATACTAATACTAAAGCTAATCATTGACAGCTTGTAAATTGTCCCATGCATATTTTGGGCACAGCAACAATTATTCTTTGCTGAGAAGATATAATAAAATAGTCAATTTTAATAGTGTGGTTATTCCATTTAATCCCCTGGGCTTCTGATTCAAGGTTGTAGAGAAATTATCAATTATTTTCCTTCATTGTTTTTGATGATCTTTTTTCCTTGATAGTTCTACCTGACATAAAATAGGAAATGATTTGAAGTCATATTTTAGCACTCACTGTTATATGAGATGTACATTACATTGAACTGAAAACAAAATGCATCTCAATTTAAAAAGCAGTTATAATAATAACAGATTAATCTGGAATATGTGCTAATTGCTAGATATCAATGCAAAAACATTTCTATGATATACAAAATACTGAATAATATCTAACCATGCCGTTATTTTATATGTAAAAACGTAACTTTCAAAAATGTAACTTTGGAAAAAAAATGATTATTTATACCAAAAATGACATGTTTTAACTAATTTATTTCAATATGATTTCTTTGCTCAATTTGAAGTATCCTAACCAGTTTAGTGTATGTGCTATTTTCTATTTGCTCAAATATACTTACACACTTTCCCTAATAGTCTGTTCATATACTGTATTTACTATATATGTTACCATAAAAGCATTGTTAATAGAGGTGTGAAACCTTGGCACAAGCCCACTCAAATTACAGTTACACCAATCTTCATACTTTAAAACTTGAAATTCTGGTGAAAATGTGTGCCAGCAAATGTACTTATTTAGAGCAAATTTGCATATTTACTGCATGAACCATAAATAAGGTACAAAAACAACATTAGCATTTTAGAGTTTGAGTTGGAACTTGGTGTTTGAAGGATCCTTACATAGTGCAAGTGATTATGTATATATGTATGTATGTCTTTATTTATATAGTCCCATTAATGTACATAGTGCTTCACAGTAGTAATACACGTGACAATCATATAAATAACAAATAATACAAATAACAGATCATGGGAATAAGTGCTTCAGACTTAAAAATTAACATTTAGGAAGACACCAGGCAGGATAGACGTGTGGCAGGAGAGCTCCGTCCTAAAGGCCCCAACAAAACGAAAATAAAGGCAGAAAAAATACTTAAGAAAACCTTTAAAAGCTATTCTCAGCAGGGGGAAAACTCTCTCTATCCAAATCAGGACTTATTACAGTATTATCGAGGGGAGATCAAACCTTATGCCCACATAATCGGCAGCCCCTCAAAACGCTGACTAATCCCACAAAATGGCGCCTGAATGCTGAGTTCCAGGGCAGGCTGAGACGCGGTGAGCCGGTGGAGAAAACACAACTGAGTGCTGCCGCCAGACTAACGTGAGCTGCCAGATTTAGTGTGTAGACAGACATACCTGCCCCCGGTCGGAGAGCGCCTCTCTGTTCCTCCCTTCATCTGTACACTACACTCCGCTGTGGGGGGGGGGAGGATTGAGGCCATAGGTGGTGCTTGCCGAAGTGGTGCGGTTGCTGGCTGCCTAAAATGGCCTCTCAGTAAAGGAGAGGGGGCTGAGCACCGCATTTATCTCCCCCTCTGCCAGCGGCCGCGCGGGGTGAGCCGTGGGCCGTCCCGGTCTACCCCCTGCATTCCGGCACCCCCTCCGCTTCCCTCCACCTTCCTGTACCTCCGAGGGGGGGTCTGCGCAGAGCTGCAGCAGGGACTGGAGCCGCCGGGCTCCCTGCGTTCCAGCCCTGCGTGTCGGCCAAATAAAAAATGGCCGCCGCAGGGCTGATTTAAAGAAACAGCTCCCCACAGGCCAATAAATAAATAAATATACAGGAAAAAAAAAAAAAAAGCAGCCTAACCAAGCCACGGGTCGGCTGAGACTGTAAAACCACCTGCAAAAGCTAATTTACAAGACACTACACTGCCTGCAACAACAAATTGGTACAATTTGGTTTCCTGAAATCAAGAAAAGCAGATTAGAGGAGCGGAGTGCTGCAACTGGGGGAGGAGGGGGAGAGATCACCTTGCCTCACTAAACTGCTGTTAGAATCAGACAGCCACTGGGCAGAAACGCCTCCTCTGATGTTTGAGCTCCCCAATGCATGGCCACCTAAGATTAAAAAAATAAAGAAAAGATGCGCATACGCGGCGGCTAGGGTTATGGATGCCTAAGTCAGAGGCTCCGTCCCAGCCGGCACCAATATTAAATAATAAAAGCATAAAAAACCGACGATCAGCAGTGAAACACAGCAGCTTAGAAATCGGAACACCTAAGGATGCCAAAGAAAGTGGCTACACGCAAAAGAACCTCCGTGGTAACCGACTATTTCCAAAAAGGAGAGCCGACGCTAGTAAGTGGAGGGGACGATAGCGGGCAAATGGCGGGCTCGGACTCTGAAAGCGACAGGTCCACGAGCAGACCCGCAAGCAGAGCGGGGGCCGCACATCAGGACTGGGTCATGAGAACTGATATGAAGGCATTTTGCTCGGACATGAAGACCTTCTTCCAAAAGGAATTATGGAAGCTTAGGCAGGACATAGACAGCATAGGTGAGAGAACAAACACACTTGAGAATAAAGTGGACGCACATGCTACTTACCTTCAAAAAAATGACAAGTCTATGGCCCAAATATACAGACAGATTGCTGACTTGCAGGACCGGCAGGAGGACGCGGAGAACCGGGACAGGCGTAACAACATACGCCTGCGAGGGGTCCCGGAATCCGTGTCAGATCCAGAGGACTTCACCGCAAACTGGCTCCAACATATATTGCCAGATAAAAGTGAGGCGGAACTGCAAGTCGACAGATGTCACCGGGCCCTGAGGTCTAGACCACAACAGGGTGACCACCCGAGGGACATCATCATTAGGCTTCATTATTTCAAAATTAAAGATAAGGTGTGCCAAATTGCCCGAACTGCCAAGACCCTGGAATTTGAAGGGGTGAGACTGCAGGTCTTCCAGGATCTGGCCCCACAAACCCTGTTAAAAAGGAGAGCTCTCGCAGCTGTCACCAGAGCCCTAAGGGATCATGGAATTCGCTACCGCTGGCTTTTTCCCTTCGGCTTAATGGTAATCAAAAACGGAGTGGCCATTACCCTGAAACATCTAGAAGGAGGCGCAGAATTCTTAAAAAAGTTGGACTTACCGGTCTGTCCCCCGAGCCCCGAACGACAGGCCCCCGATGAAGCTCCTACTCCGGCGGCTTCCTGGCAGCGTGTGGAGCCGTCAGGGAGCAAGCGCAAAGACTGAGGGCTGCCTCGTGGCTCTCTGTCCCCATGCCAGGATTTAAAGGAGCCTTCCCCGGCCCAAATTCTAACAGAGAGAAGAACTTGGTGATCTGATCCCCTCTGGTGGCGGGAAGAGCAGGGTGCGGCCATTTTCTTAAAGCTGGGGAAGAAGGCTGTCACAGGGATCCCCTGGTGGCAGGAACTGGAGCCGCGACCATCTTGCTTCTGGCATTGGTCTGACCGGAGAGAGACACCTAGTGGATGACGGCGGCTTTTTGACTGAAGGTCAGTCGATCGATAGACTGGCAGAGGGCGCCCCCGTGTGGCGAAAAGATGACCTGAAGCAGCAAACAGATCCGGGGGACCCATTTATCAGAAGGACTGGAAGCGGAACAGGAACCGTGACGACGGAGGAAGCAGAAGCTGGACTGGAACAGGAGGATGAGCAACACAGACTCCAGCAGCACTACATAAGTTGATCTCTATAGCAGGGAGGGGTGGGGAGGGGAGGAGAAGGGAGAGGGGGGGGAAGGGGGGGAGGGGGGGGTCCAGGAGGAGGCGGCGCAGAGGATGGTAAGAGGAGAGAGGAGGGAGGTTGGGAAGGCAACCGGAGAGAGCAGGAAGGGGTTAGAGAAGGGAAAGATGACAGGTGGAAGGGACGAAGAGTATTGGGGAAGGAGGAGAGAACAGGGAGAGGAAAAGCAGGAGGGGGGTAAGAAAGGGCGGGGGAGGGACGAATAGAGAATCTAGAAAGGGGATATGCAAAGATGAGAGAACACCCTCGTAAACAAGAGAAAGGGCCCTGCTTGATAAAGGGCATTTTTGCCTGAAACTAGTTGGTGGACCCCTGCTGCGGCCTAGGGGGGACCCTTTTGTCCACTTTTTATGTAATAAATCTATTTTTTGTTGCTAAAAATCGTGATCCTCTTTCTGTTACTTTGGTCAGTGCACTGCCTTATTTTTCTACTTGTTCCGAAGAGGTTACAATCTAATTGGTAGGTAGGAAGGACGTATAGAGACAGTAGGAGGGCATTCTGGTAAGTGCATCTGCAAGGGGAGAAGCTTTATGTATCGGGTGTATAGTATTAGCCATGGAGCTACTGTAAAAGCGTAGAAATAAAATCAATGAGTCAAGGGTTCAAAAGTAACAACATGAGTTTATCTGTACCAAGGCACCATTGAGAGAAAAGAATTCCAACAAAGAACTCAGGCCTCTGAAAACATATTGCTTGGATCACATTTTTATACATTTCAAAATGAGTAATACACCCCTTAAGGGGGCTGGCTTAGAGATAAATGATAATATGATGACATGCAAAAATACATATTGGTTGATACCTAAATATGCTGCATATGCTATATTCTTATCGATAATTTACCATAATGTGGGCCTCTTAACCTTGTGACATAAGGGAGTTACTCTGTTCAGCCCTGTATACACTGTAACTGTTAGATAATAAAGCCTAAGATCAGCAGGAATGTCTAAGACAGGAGAAATCGCTTACGAATGCTATTTCAATTCTTGCATGCCTTGTAGGAATTACACAAGGGTTACTTATATCTAGGAGCGATACTCTGCAGACTCAAACATTCACAGTTCATTCATTCACGAATGAAACAAATAAACATTCATATAAGCAAACACTCAGAAAATGGTGGTTTAGGCCAAAATGGAGGTGATGATAGCCACACACATTATCTCAATCTTCACACTACTCATATGCTTCGTTAAGCAGGTGTGTTTTAAGGTGGGTCCTAAAGGTGGATAGTCGTGTGTTGAGGGGAAGGGCATTCCAGACGTGTGGGGCAGTCAATTAGAAAGGTTTAAGGCGGAAGAGGGCAATTAGATACAAAGGGGGTAGAGAGAAGACATCCTTTAGCGGAAAGCAAGAGTCGGGATGGTGTATAGCAAGGAATTAGGGCTGAGATGTTAGGAGGAGTAGAAGAGTGTAAAGCTTTAAAAGTGAGGAGGAGAATTTAGTGTAACATACGGGATTTGATAGCAAGCCAGGAGAGGGATTTCAGCATGGGAGACGCTGAGACAGATTTAGGAAAGAGTAGAGTGATTCATGGCAGCAGCGTTTAGGATAGATTGTAGAGGAGACAGGTGAGAGGCAGGAAGGCCGGACAGCAGGAGGTTACAGTAATCGAGACAGGAGAGAATGAGGGCCTGTGTCAAAGTTTTAGCAGAGGAGCAACAGAAGAAAGGGCGTATCTTTGTAATATTGCGGAGGAAAAAGTGACAGGTTTTAGATACGTTTTGAATGTGAGCAGAGACGTGATGAGTCTAACTGACCAAGTCAAGTGATAACTTCTGTACTGTACTCTTGCAAAATGTGTCTTTCTTTTACCAGTAAAATATTTGGCAGCCTAGTCAGAGGACGCAAGCAATTTGTCAAGCATTGTCAATGTGCATTGCAATTTTAATAGCTTTTATTTCATATAATAATAAGTTTATTTCACAGTGCTTTTCCCGTAATGGGACACAAAGCGCTTCACAATAACATTATAGCACTCGGCACATAGGAATGTTACAGACACAGTACCTGCCCAGTTGAGCTTACAATCTATGATTTTAGTTCCTGAGGCACAGGGAGATAAAGTGACTTGCCCAAGGTCACAAAGAGCTGACAGCGGTAATTGAACCAGGTTCCATGATTCAAACTCAGTGTCATTGTCTTTACTCACAGAGCCACTCCTTCTTTTAAATTGTGCTTAAAATGCTAATTTGGGAAATTCTGTAAAATCGTTAGATTCGTTAAATGTTAAGATATCAATAGGGCACACGCCCCGTTTCACTCTCTGCCTGCTGATATTTCGCTAAAAGCCTGCAAAAGTTCTAAATCTAAGACTCATTTTGCGACATTATTAGCCCTTGGAGCCTTAGCTTTAACGTTTCTCTAAAACGCAAAATCGAAACCGTTCAAAACGCTGCAACTGCATTTTGGTTTCTTTCACACATCTCTACCCCCGGAGTGGTCCTAATTTATCTAGTTGGGAATGCGAAGAACAGTGGCAGTTATGACAACATGTAAAGCATATTTTGGATGGAATATGTGTTAATAAAACCCCTTTTCTTGCATGTCTCATTCTCTCTGCTTGTTTTTTTTTAAACAGCCTTTAATTATTCATTTTGATTCATCTGATACGTAGGTAAATTAATGCTAAAGCATTTCTCTGTTTGTGCCAACTCAGTGCTTCCCAGTAGGAAGTTAGCCCATCTTAGCAAGCATGCTTTCATTCTCAGTAGGCAGTCCATTTCTGTAGAGTGCCATTAAGTTAATTTCAAAAAGAACCAGTAAAGGTATATGGAGCAGGCATTAATAGCATGGAAAATATACAAACTTAGTAGACCCCAGCAACAGAATTTAGATGCCATTGTCATGCACTAATAATTTGTAGTTTACATATTGAAAGTAACAACAATACACTGACTAGTTTCTTGGTTAAATCATTGAAGTAATTAAATACACTGTGGGTCTTTTCTCTTTCGAGAACAACAGAATGCTACTCCGCTAATATGCCATTTGCATTTTATAATAAAAAACTATTCACAAATTCACTGTCACCAAGATAATCTGAGTTTCTTGTACATCAAAAACATAAAGTGCATGGCCAGGTTTCCCTGCCAGTTTAAATACCTAGAGATTATAAAGCACTGTATGACATTAAAAATTAGTTTATGGGAATTATAGTGCCAGTGGTGCATAATTTGTAAATATGAATATCATTAGATGAATTACACAGTAAATTAAAGGTTTCAGAAGAGAAGAGTTCTACAAAACTGTATAGTTTATTTTCATAATAAGGCGAGGGATGGCAAGTCTGATTTAGGAATAGCCAATGGGTTAATATTAAATCTGTAATGCACATGGGTATGTTTGTTTATCTACATTTTTTTTGTATTCAATGGGATGCACTCTTGAGATTTTGCTTTTAGTTTTCATGTGGCTTCTAGCAAGCTTCAAATTAATTTGCTGTGCAATTGTGCACATACAATGTGCAGTAATTTCAGCTGAACATATATTACTGCCTAAACACAAAAACATTACAGTACATGGTGAATATGGACTTTTTGTTCTACATAACTGGGCCGTTTCCCCTATGTACACCTTAGTTATAGACCCATCGTACATATTTAGTATGTACCCTGAAATCATGTGCGTATTCTAAGTACTGTATTTGTAATTAATTTATTATACCAAGATGCTTTATTTCCTCTGTGATATATATATTTATTGCTGTTATACCATCACTTAATCTCCCTTACTTCTTATTGAGGTCATTAAGCATTTCCTATTAACCTTTTCAGTGTAGGCATCCAGCAGCAGCATGCCACAGAACCTCCAGCACTTCCCCATGGCTTGATGGTTCTTGGACCCAACCTCACTCTGTCCCACGCCGAGCTTGTGATGCTGGCACGCGCCGGGCCACTCTCTCATGCCGGTGCGCGCCAGAATCTGAGCTCAGCTTGCTTCTGGTGCGTCAACGTCAGAGACTCCCGGCTCGCGTCATCATCACAAGCTCGGTGTGGGATAGAGTGAGGGAGGCCCACAGCTGGGGGAGGGCTGGGCCCAGCGGCCTTGATCATGATCAATAAGTGTACAGTAAGTCCGATTTACAAGTCATTAATCGGGCAGCAATATAATTGAATAATAACCATTTATCAGTACTAAAAAAGGGATGACTTTCTTACTGGTTAAACATTTTAATGAGTTTGAGTGGGTGAAGGACATTCACATTTTGCCTGCAAACTTCTTTTAACATTTTTTTTAAGAGGAGGGAAAACAGACACAGTGAAATGTGTATTCGGGAACTATTTGTTGACGAAAAAACATAAATGTTTGGAAGATTTTGAGGGCTTATTAAATGAAAGTGAGAAAATTGTGAGAGGCCTATGGAGATCACGTTAAATGTCTCACTAACAAATTTGAACGCTACACCTAAATTCACTCCCAGTATGCAGTTTTGCTCTAATGTTGAAGTCTTTACCAAAATAGTCACCAATGATATTAAAAAACTTAAATGAGTTAGGCATTTTGATAATTTAAGCAAGAAAGAATGTGTTGCACTGAAATTGAGGGCATGAACAGATGTAGTTATTCAATCATTGGATGAGGGGGCAAAATTGTCCTATCCAAGGAACAATATATCAAAGAGAATGTAAGACTTCTTGGGGATACCCATTGCTACAGAATTTAAGATTAGGTCCAACTATGTTTAAAAAAACAATTAGGGACAAACAGGGATTGGCTGATTTACTATGCTAAATAGTCAATACATGGATAGGGTACTGAGATTGTTTGTTATAATAATTCTCTGCTATGTTCAGGACATTACGGATGTTCTTAATCGTTTGCATGATATTAGTGTAAATGAGGAATGTTTACAAGTAACAATAGTTGGGTCTCTCTATACCAGCATCATAAATAAATATGGCATAGAGGCAGTGCTGTCTTTCTTGGAAATGATGGGTACACAGTCCCGCTCCCCCCCAAAAAAAAATTGCGAATCTTAGAACTACTTAGTTTCATTCTCAACTACAACTACTTTTGAATTAATGAAAAGTATTAACTCCAAGCGAGAGGGACGACGATGGGGGCAGCATGTGCCTCCACATATGTCAATCTCTATCTTGGGTGGTGGGATAAACTCTATGTATTCAGGCAGGATTTGTTGATGTATAATACATACGCAAATTTGTATCGGATATATCGATGATATCCTAATATTATGTGATGAGGGACCTGCATTTCTAAATGATTTTGTTAGCGTTCTGAATTGAAATGAGCTTAACCTTAGCTTAACAATGAAAGCCAGCCCTCGTGTAATTAACCTTTTGGATTTATAGATCTGTTGCACTGATGGATAATTGGAACAACAACATTTCACAAAGATACAGCTACTAATAGCCTTCTGCAGGACAATACCAACCGCATAACATCACCTACCCGTTCCCCACCCTCCAAGTTAGGGAAGTACCAACAAGGCAATTTCTATTAATCAAATTAAACCACCTTAATGATGAGTTGTTTGATATAGAGGCTGAGAAAATTTAAAGTAAGATTTCAAATCGGGGTACAGTATTTAATAGGTCAATTGAAAAGGCTTATAAAAGAGCCACAGCTAGTAGACACACATTTTTATTAAAACATATGGATTCAAATGAGAGATGGCATTAACTAGTATGTTTTACAGGCACATATAATGCCCAGTAAAACCATTTGGCCATTGGAAGTCATTCTATCCAAACACTGGTCCATTCTAAGGGAGGATTAACTCTCATGTGTTGGTTAAAGGTCAGTTATGACCTGTAGGAGGTCTGAAAACCTGAGAAATACAGTATACTTGTGCAGAGTCATTACTCCCCACCAAGAATTCTCTCATTGAAAAATAGGGGTTTAAGCTTATTTAAGTGTGAATACTGTAAGAGATGTGAATAATACATGCAAAGATCTACAGTGTTCTCAGTAATGAGTTGGACAAATGTACAACATTTCCTTCTTTATTAACTGCAGAACAAGTGCAAGTAATTTACTTACTGTACAGTAATTACATATTGTTGTGGATCCAAATATGTGGGGAAAATGTGACATATAGATATAGTTAATAAACGTAATACTCCTGATGCTAAATACACATGGAGATTTCATGGAGGGGTACACAGTGGATTACATTTACTGGGATTGAATATGTTGAATTGGGAATTACTGTAGACAAGATAATTCAGAGACTGCACTCATACGCAAATGGATTAACAAATTAGGAATACAGTAATGAAGTGTTTGCATTTTCTGCGTTTCTATAGTGGCAGTTTTGATTTCATTATTCCTATTGTCTGATTTTTGTTTCATGGGTTGAACATCCGGGGTCCCAACACATCCATTTGCACTACTGTTTCTCACTGCTACATACAAATATGTATTTGATGTTTTAGTTTTCCTTCCAGTTATATGGTGGGTATAAGTGCTTCTGTAGTGGTATAACCCTTTAGATAGAAATGCAAAACTGTATTCTTAGAATAATAGGTAGGATTATTGGCTGGTCCCTTCATGGGTATTTTTCATAGGTGTAAAAGGTGGTGAAATGTGGTGAAACATTGGTGCAATACATATTGTAACAGCAACATTTTATTATATGCACGATGATGTATAAATATGAATTATTTGGTTGTTGTACTAAGGCAGGGGTGAGCAAACTTTTTATGCCGAGCCCCCCTTTTCATCCATGAAATTTCTCGTGCCCCCCCCCTGCCTGATGTAATCAAAATCACATGACATCAGCGCATGTGAGCTGGTTCAGCCAATGAGGGTGAACCAGCTTTGTAACGCCCCCGCCACGCGTCTACAAAAAAATGTATTTATAACAAATTACATCACTTAAAATTAAATATTATGATATTTGTCTAATAGTGTCCCCATTTAAGATGTATTATTAATCTCTCTCTCTTCTCGCCACATCAGGACCTCTCCCCCCTCTTCCACAGTCTCACACTCCTCTCCCAGTCTCTCCCTCTCCCAGTATTTCTCACTCCCCCTCCAGTGTCTCTCTAGCCCTCCCCTCAGTGTCTCTCCCTCCCCCCACTCTCTCTTTCTCCCTCCCCTTAGTGTCTCTCTCACTCCCCCAAGGGTCTCCCTACCTCCTCCAGTGTCTCTCTCACTCTCCCTCCAGCCATTGTATCTCTTCCTCCCACCAGTGTCCCTCCCTCCCCCCTGTGTCTCTCTCACACTCTCTCCCACCAGCAATTGTCTCTCCCTCCCCCCAGTGTCTCTCACACACTCCCTGCAGCCATTGTGTGTCTCTCCCTCCTGCCAGTCTCTCTCTCCCTCCCACCAGTCTCTTTCTCCCTCCCGCAGTGTCTCTCTCATACCCATGTCTCTTTCACCCCTCCTCCCCATGTCACTGTCACACTGTCACCCCCCCTCCCCATGTCACACTGTCACACTCTCACCCCCCATCCCCATGTCACACTCTCACCTCCCCACACTCACCCCCCCTCCCCATGTCACACTCTCACCCCTCCACACTCACCCACACTCCCCATGTCACACTCACCCCCCTCCCCATGTCACACTCTCACCCCCCCACTCACCCCCTCCCCATGTCACAATGTCATACTCACTATCACCCCCTCCCGATGTCACACTGATACTCACTCTCACCCCCCTCCCGATGTCACATTGTCATATTCACTCTCACCCCCCTCTCCATGTCACACTCACACTCACACCCCCTTCCCCATGTCACACTCTCACCCCCCCCACTCTCACCCCCCCACTCTCACCCCCCCACTCTCACCCCACCACACTCTCACCCCCCCACACTCTCACCCCCCCACACTCTCACCCCCCCACACTCTCACCCCCCCACACTCTCACCCCCCACACTCTCACCCCCCCACACTCACCCCCCTCCCACACTCACCCCCCCCACTCTCATCCCCCTCCCCATGTCACACTGTTACACTCTCACCACCCCTCCCCATGTCACACTCACACTCACACACTCACCCCCCCTCCCCATGTCACACTTTCACACTCTCATCATGCTGCATGTAACAAGGAAGAAATGCAGGAGCTTTGCAGCACAGCGCCACCTAATGGCCGAAAGAGAAATTGCAGCTACCAACTGCTTTTCTCTGCTCCTGGCAAAATCGCCGCCCGCTTCCTGCGCCCCCCTTAAACAATCTTGTGCACCCCACAGTTTGCGTACTGCTGTACTAAGGGGTACGTTACAGTCAGGTTGATGGTTTTAATGAAAATTTAGATTCTGTTTTAATAAATTGTGATACCAGAGTGCATCTTTGTGGGCCATATATTTACAATTTTAGTTGTCCTTTTGGAGAACTACCTGGTAATGAATGTGTTTTTATAGCAAGTTTATTCTGAGGTCACTGTCTCCTTAAAGCCTCACTCTTTACCTCGTGGCACACAAGGAAGCTACTGTATATAACCAGGAACAACACTCTGGGAAGCATATATTTTAGTGCAACGGTTAATGCCGTAGTTTTTGTTTTTTCTAGTTTTTTTTCAACAGTGCCTAAGCTTGGGGCTCCTTTAGAGCTGAGCAATGGTCGTCCAGGGACCCCTACATACTGAGATGCATAATATAGCTGCCTGCATCACCCTCACTCCGTAGGTCAAAACAAAAATGTTGCGGCTACCCATCGTGTGTCAACAGAGGTCCGTGTTTGTAGTTATATTTAACTGTAAAATGTAACATTTAGTGTCTATGGAAAAGGGGGATCCCTGGTGGTGACTGGTGAGACCAACATGAACCTTTCTGATTTAAGCCAGTAACACTCTTGGGGCAAGATCAACAAAGCCCTGTTAAATCAGACGCCATAACATAACATTAGCTAAAATAAAAATGGACATTATGTTCCCTGAAGTTAACGAGTATCCTCAAAGCTAATTATATGAAAAACATTTAATTAGCATAGACTTAATTGCATGTTATTGTAGCATAACGTTGCATTATCTTCCAATAACATGGCATTAAGTATGTCTTTGCGTTACTCCAATCTAAACTCTGAACTAGGTCTTTAGCTCTAGTTGGGAAAGAGGAGAGGGAAATAATGCAATACTAGTTTAATCATACCTAACTGTGGTGTTGGACCAGACCAATCCAGACCTTGCAAGGGGCTTATTTCAGGGTCTGGTATTGAGCAGCGCCACGTTTAGGTATGATCTGACTAATGTAGCGATGATAAGCCCCTATGTTAATGTTAACAGACTTTAGTAGATATGTGATGTTATAATAACACCTCATTCGCATGTCATTATCACTAGTGGACATTATAGTTAACACTATGCTCTCTACAGGAAAACACATGGTTAAACGTCATTAGTCTTAACATGATATGAAGTTAGATTAACATCATCATGTTAAGTGATGGATCTGGGAAAATGTGAGGTGTCTCTTCACTAACTGCCCATTATTGTTGGGTTTTTCTTAGGACTTCGTTTTTTTGTTTCTGTGGAGGTACAGTAATGGCTGGAAGATGCTTGTAGTGAATTGTCTGTTCACAGTCATGTCAAGAACGAAACAACTATTATTTTTGCCAAATATGAAGTCGTTTCTCTGGTACTTTTTACTCAAGTTGAGATACTAATAACATGTCCACTGTTACACCCTCTAGAAGTTGCATAATCCCTAACCCTGCCTGTAACTATAACGTAAAGGAGCCTCAACCTATAGTGTAAGGGATGTCATGACCACCGAGCCCAGTCCTTCAGACCAACCCCTCTCCTTCCTCCTTTTCCCTTCCTGGTGGGTTGTGACATCAAGGGGTTAAATTTGAGCAGGTGGGGTGGGGGTTTGGACTTTATGTGGGAGGCCCCTCCAGAGACCTTAAGTGGTGGGTTGCAAGGGGGGACACCCCACTTTTTCCACTCCCAGGATGAAGCAGCCCACCTTATCTCCCTTATTTTCAGATTGTCACTGTTGTTTGTCTATTGCAGCTGGATGTTTATGAGTTTGTGCTGATAATGTATAATAAAAAAGAAAGAAAGAGATGGATATAAAAACAATGAAAGATAAGCCCATTGGTATTTTGGTACAGTTTTATATATTGACGCAGCTTTAAAGAATGTTTGCGGGTGGAACTCCGCCAGGAGAGGTTGATTAATGTTTGATCTGGGACTAGGTCTAAAGTGGGAAGGGAAGCCGTATCTGCTGGGCGGTAGGTACACTGTGCTGGTGGTTTACTCTTGATGGTCCTTGGGTGTTGCAGGGGCCAGTGTGCTGGTTGGGTGCCATGCGACCAGATATCCGCTTAAGAATACACCGGCAGGGTGAGGGGCAGTTTCTATCGCTGGTTAAACCAATTTTACCTCCAGTTTTAGCTACACTGTGTTCTTTGGGGTTACGTTTTGGCGTGGTAACGGGGAATAGGGATTGCTTGAAGGTCATGAAACTTTATTAAAAATATCATATCTGCTGAAAAGTGGTCCCAATAATATGTCAAAAATATTTAGTAACGTTGGATAACTTATACAGTTCAATGAAATAATGAAGCACATCATTATTATTATTATTATTATTATTACTATTATTATTATTAGTATTATTATTAGTCAAAGATATTTCCTACTAAGAAAATATATTTTTCACCTGTTTCCATCAGCTAATGAAGGAATGACATCCCACCACAGCATTTCCTTGTATCACACAAGCCATAACTAACATTAGCAGTCTAAATTACAAAGCAGCTGGCACATTTGTGTACTTTACAAAAATGTATCATGGATTATGCAAAGTTATCCAATACAAATTCCAAAACAACTACATATAAACAAATATGTTTCAAGGCTGCAAACTAGTAACACAATTAACATGAATGTATTACGTTTTCATAGAGAACTCTTCTTGTCGAAATAGTTCACAATTTTTATTTATTTTTATCTGAGGCATAATTCCTCATGTCGGATTTTTGCCTAAAGCAACACTAAAGTATGTGAGCCAAAGACTTTTCCCCTGTTCTCTATTTCTGCCCTCCTATTCTTGGCTACCTACCTAGATGTGTCTTCTCTCACTGAGAAGGTAAACAAATGAGTCTGGCTCATCAAAATAGTCTTTGCCAAAAGTCTGATCTACACATTATTTTTATACCAGTTCAACGTAATACAGTCTGTTATGGGCCTTGTTCGCACACAAAAGTGGTTTCTATGTTTGTAAATACAAACTGAAGAATTGCAGTAGAGAAAATGGCAGGAAGCCTGCACATTTCACTTGTGATTTACAAAAAAAAACTCATCAGGAAAGGGACCATGACAGTGACAGGATTTGAAGCCAGCACAGATTAACAGAGAAATACTTATAGGCATGGGAAAACACCTCCTTTTGACATAACCAGATCATGTACATGTTCCCCAGTGGAATGTGAACATTTGGACCTTATTCACAAACACAGACATACAAAGCAATCCCTTATTCTCACAGGTAATGTTCTGAGAGAGCAAGAATCAGTAAGAGCAGAATCTCTGTATTAATATAATATGAAAAGTCTTTCATGCAGGCACACTTCTACTTTCACATTATGGCACTGCATCATAATAAATTAGTTACCAAAACGACTGCAGTTGACACCTACGAATGTTTAGATACTGTAATATTCAGAGTCCAAATGTTAACGGTTTTAATATATCTAAATATATACTTTTTAAATGGATACATTTTATCTTATAAACAAGACATTGACACCTAAGTAGTAAGGGGTACAAATTGGATTTTCGACTCGCATAAATCTCAATTGCGCTTGTGTGCACCTACTGTACGTCCTAACCTTATTTTTCTCAATGTGCGCTTTAAGCATCAAAAAGGGTGTTAGTCAAATATTTTGGTGGACACAAATGCAATGAGCTTGGTGTACAGTTGATAAAGAAATGTACTCCAAAAATGATATCTGTGAACCAAACAAAGTTAACCGTGCATCACAGGGTAATTTCCATGTCATACTCCAACAATCCAGGAGTAAAATGCTCTGTACAAAGCACTGTTTCAAAATCCTTCAATAAAGATATAATAATACAAACTGAAAGTCATGTTTTGTTAAAGTTACCTTATCATGGAATCATGTATTTAAATCATGAGCAATGCCCTTCCTACTAACACTACTAATGGTGTTTATTTCAACATGTCACAGTGTTTTTAAAGCACTGGAATTAAATTACATCGTCTGATCTCACAGTTTAGAAAAACAGACACAACTAATTATTTTTGCTGCAGTAATTCATGTCCCCTAATGTTTTTTTTTTTACTTTCCTGGTTGTCAGTGACATTAAACTCCATCACTTAATATATATATTTTAATCTTAATATGCCTAAGTAACCTGTAATAAATTATGTTTTGCACACATAACCTCTATTTATGAATATCTTACTGAATTCCTAATAAACATGTATTTTTAGTAGTTGAATTAAATTCATTTTCAAATGGTTTTTTTATAGTAGATTGGAAGCGTTTAGGGTTTTCAGTATATAAATGTCAAAGAGTTGGCATTATTAGTAGGAGAATGTGGTAGGAGTCCTTCTGTCATTGAATGAAACAATGAAAAGAAAATAATACAGGGTTTGCCAAGAATACATTTCTAAATGTAATGATAATTGTAGAATGTGAAATGTTACCACAACAAAGTCATCTCTAATGCAGAATATTATTATGTCTCTATAAGGTTGCATGGTGCACTATAGCTGTGGTGCTCGACTCCAGTCCTCAAGACCCTAAACAGGTCAGGTTTTGAGGATACCTCAGCTTCATCACAGGTGGCTCAGTCTTTGACTGTGCTGAAGCAGGGACTGATTGAGCCCCCTGTCTGAAGTAGGGACTGATTGAGCCACCTGTGCTGAAGCTGGGATATCCTCAAACCCTGACCTGTTGGGGGGGGGGGGGGGGAGTCTGAAGGCTGGACTTGAGCACCCATGCTCTATAGATTAATATAAACATAACAAATCCCTGTCCTACAAGAACTTGTAGTCTAATTTCACAAGACAATCAAATGGTCTGGAAATGAGAATCCAATATTTAAGGCCATTACCACCAGTCAACCATATACTATACACACGTCCTTATACTATCCAATGACCAGAATATAATTATCTTTTATTCATGCCCAATTTATATCAGGAGTTTTGCTAAAACATCAATAAAAGTATGTCAGAAAAAAAATATTATTTAAGAAACACAATTTTATGTTTATCCTATGATTAAGGCTTATACCTAACCTTTCCACGTGGCTCTATATTAAGGGAATACATATATATTTTTTTTTTTTTACATTGAGCTAAATTATGGAAAAGTCTGAACTGGCTCATTCTTGGACTACCCTCCAGTTAATATACAGTACGAGTTTATGTGTAACCATAGTAAAATAAAGACTGTCCTCAGTTTACACCACACCATGAAGTATTGATTCTGAATTACTGCTGTTTAATGAGGGTGTCCCTACTCTGGGGGCAGAGGGGTTATATATCAAAGGACATTCAGGCCTTAAATACAGTGCAAGCACTGTATAACATCTGCTTTGTTCTAACACATTCTAAGTAGTGGCATCACGCGTTGTCAAAGCCATACGTAGTTCCAGCAGTTATCTTACATGGAAGTAAGTAATGTACATAAATTACCTTCCCTGAAGTATGCCAACCATCAAGGCACACGAGGGGAAGTAAAGTTCAACATCACATGCAATATATTAAAATGAAGCTAGTAAAAACCACACAGATTTGGGCCACTGGAATGTCTAAAGAATTGTTTCCTGACAAGCATAACATATGTAATGTCAGCTCTTCTTATATACAAGCTTTGCATACCAACCAAATTCAAAAAATATTATGCAGTGTTCAAAGCCATAAAACGCATCCACTTTCCATAGTTCCTATTGAATAGAGATATGCAAAAGTTTCACAAACTCGTAACCAAGGTGAAATGTGGCCTTTTTTTCATTAAAATATGCACCAAGCATTAAAAGTCAATTATGTATGGTTACCTGACTCTATATTTACTGACATTTTTGCTCAGTTCTGGCAACATTTTGACGAGAATGGAAGAAATGGCAACATTTCACTCATTTTTGAGCAGCGTGGGCTATTGCAAAAATGTTGCGAAAAATTTAACATTTACGGAAATATTGATTAAACTTTTGAGAAGCCCTTTAGGAGACACATTCGCACGTCTAATGAATACAGATATATCGATCTTCTAATATCAGAGGGAGTCAAAACACCATAACCAACTACTGTACAATTTGCAATTAAAGATATTATGCAAAATACTCATAATGAGCATTCATTGCTAGAGATCCCCAAGACCACTTACAGTAATCATTGCAACGTGTTGCAAATTAACTGCAAAGAAAATGTGCTTGGGGACACAGCACGACCATTACTTAACCTTGATAAATAAGGCTGTGCACATTTTTTCGTTCAACACGAACATGTCAAAGTTCATGACATATTTTGGAATGAGTGGTGTGAAAAATTGGGAGGTGGATTGTCCATGTTTTATATGAGTAAAACAAAGGTTTTCATATTTGAAACAGATGCAAGACAAATACACAAACCAAACTGGACCAGGTCAGACCACGCACTGTATAATAAGACATCACTCACTCCGCTTGCCATATGTTTGTAGACATGTTGTTAAGTCCATTTCCCACCAAACTTAGATGCTTATTTGGAAGCTTTCAGTTCTGTGTGCTTGCGATACTTTCTACAGAACAACAACCATAAATCATGCTGGATACGATTGAAATCCACGTACCTTTTGATAACTAGCACTTGTCATTACATTGTCTAATGCAGAGTGTTGGCTATGGCATGAAATCACAAGCAAAGAAACCGCAAAATAAATATACTGTAGATGGCTTATATGAATGTCTAAAACTGAAAATGCACAATAAAATGATATACTGGGGCAAGCAAAATAAATAACTGCCATGACATATCTACAAATTATGAATAACTTGTCCTTGGTCTCTTTGGTAAATCATCAGGACACAATTTTAGTGACTGAATAGTGCTAAAGCATATTAAAGCAGCAGTTCAAGCAATATCCTACAGTACATGTGTGTTTTTTTTTTTTTAAATAAAATACTTCTGTACTATGAGAAAATACTTGTAGCATTAAAAAAATGTTTTAAAGATTTTTTTTAATGTTTCTAATATAGAAAGCATATCCAAAGTGAAAGCCCCCTTCCCCTTCTGATAGGCTCTGGCTCTTGAGCCCCGCCCTCTCTCTAGCAGTGCACCAATTGTAACTAGTAACTGCCCAGTCAATCATATTCCATGACCACATTGCCCAGAATGCTGTGCAAGAACTGAATTAAATAACCTGGAACAAGTGATCGATTAAAGGAGAACGGATCAATCTGCAATTTAGCTAATCACTTGTCAGTGTGCAGATTATATTGATGCGCATATTGAATGGGGGAAAAAAATATATTTTTTTGAACGGCAGCTTGAACTGCAGCTTTAATGGATGCTGCACTTACTAGTACACAATAAAAATAATACTACTAACTGGAAATTTGATGTGTTATTAACCCACAAAATAATTGTAAAAATCAATTCTAAATGTGGGAGGGAATCAGCTGTTAAATAGCATTAAGCAAGTTTATGTGAAAATCCAAGAACATTGGTTTTGCCATTAAATTGAAGTTAGGTGAGATATCTGGAGTGTTGTTAATATCAATGTGATTCACACCTAATAAATTATTGCATCAACATGGGGGCAATAGTAAGAGCTAAATATAAATTATTTGACACACATTGACATTATATTGGAAAGTATCCATTTCTGTATTTCTTATTATCATTTCCAGACTGTTTTCTGTGGCTATTTTAGGAGTTTGATACATAGCCTCCCTTCTTCTCTAAATAGCATCTGAAAACGTCAAGTAATAATTGTAAGGATGCTATACAATGAGAGAGGTAACTGCACCCCTATTACTGCTATATTCAATATTCCTGAGTAGAAGAGCATTAAGGAATAAGAATCACACAATTTACGTATAGTTTTATGAATGTGTTTTTTCCAATAAAAATCATTCTCACTACCATTGACTTGCAGGTAATTGTTGAGAAAAAATCAGCAAGGAACAAATGAGGAACTATTTACTTAAGTACAGTATACAGGCAGAGAAACCCGGACAGTACTCTATTACAAATGTAACACTGAACACCAAGAAATATTCCCCCCTCCCACTTCATATCCCGTGTCTCCCATGTCAGTTCTAGTATTATCCTAGCTTATTTTTCCTGATGGTCTTCCCCATCTTTTGGGTGTATAGCATCTTAACAATTTGTTAACTACAACTTGATACTGTACTTGGTAAACATTGTCTATGAAATTCTACTGACAACAGAAACTGTTGTATGAAAAGACCCAGAGGCTAGGTAATGTAATGAGAAAAGCAGACACTGAACTGCTCCTAGCTGCCCCTGGTGTACGTTTTATCTTAATACCTTAATACAAGACATAATGGTGAGCGTGTTCCAGTATTGTCTTCATAAGACATCCTTCATATCAGTAGTGCATTTTGTCTCCTCTCTCGCTCTTTCTCCTCTCTCTCTGACTTTATTTATTTTTTTTCTTCGCCTTTACTTTCCCTCTAGTACTGACAAAATCTCCAGGTTGCCTTTCATTTTCTAACTGAAGCCTGGGATTTAAATAAGGAGCTAATCATGCCCCAGAGCAGGTGCTATCAGGCCAGTGTAACCACTTCCTAAAGGATTGCTTGGTGAATGCCAGTTGGATATATTTGGGACAATTAGGTAATTTAAATTCACATTTGCATAGTATGTAATGAAATTGCAGAGCAGACACTGATACAGAGAAAAGGCCAAATTTTCACGGAAAATGGGCTAGTTAATAGTGTGGTAAATTTAGTGTACATTATGAAAGGATAAGTAACAGTAAAATGGTTGCTATTTAAACCGTTATTTAGTGAATGGTACCCAAATATGGCTTAGTATATAAGTTAAGAGTACTAAAGCAAATATTGTCAGAGGAACTATTGCATCATTTTCCTGATTAGTAGAGGTGTGAACTTCTCCCAATTCACTTACAGTATATTAAGTTCCCCCTTATTTTCTTCAGAAATTCGCCATTCATTGTAATGTAATGTACAAGTTAAGGCTATTTGTTAATCTGCAGAGTAAAAAATGCACAGGAAAAAAAAATTATGCTAAAATGCTGTAAAACTAACAATTACAAAACCAGTAAAAATATTGTCATGCAAATAATAATCTTATATAATATGCCTTATTATATTCAATAAATGGGGAACAGAAATAGTACTTGATAAAGAGGCGCTCCTTCTCAAAACATGTTGGGACAGAACAGGACGCAACGCACACAAGCCGCTCAGTTAGACTAGATACCCCAGGTGCGGTGGGGGGCGGAGCTTGATGCAAAGTCAACAGCGACATGGGGCTTAAGCTATTGTTTGAATGCCTTCTTCAAATAATACATTTCTTAGATTATGTATATGTTTGGTTGCTATTAAATTAATAATTAGTTATGTCTACTTTAATAAGGTGGGGGGGGAAAAGAATAAGAGTTCATAACAGCAGCAAACCAAACAATACATTTCCCTAGTTATCAGGCAAATTTATAAATATTATTTTTCCATAGTACTTAGGCTAGACCCACAAACCACTGATCAATCAAGGCTCGTAACGGGACATTACCTAATTCAAGAATAGACAGTACACGTCTTGAGTTAACATGGAATCTGTAAAGTGAATTACTGTATATGCATAAGCAATGCCCAAACTACATCTCATTAGCGTAGGCTTAGTGTCACGTTATTGTAGCATAACTTTGCGTTATCTTCCAATAACATGACTGTAAGAGGGGACTTATCCCTGTTCAGTACTGTGCCTTTAATCTACAGTAGCAGTGTGGTGGTTAACTTCTGGTAGTTAATTACTAAACACCACCTGCCTAATTGATATGGCTTACAAAAGCCTCTCTATTCAGACAGGAAGTAACTCCTGAGCTCTGACTGAGAGCTGAACTTTGGAGAGACAGAGCAGTGTTTTTGAGTCTCACAGGAGAGACTGACTAAAAGAATACCTATCTCTGGTGCTTATATCTGCTTATTTTCATGCTATATGTTTTGGGGCTGCGAGAACTGCTTGACTAAGGGAGATGTGAACTAATTGCATAGGATTTCACTAGAAATACTCCCAAGTGAATGGAAGCTTTGTTCCCCCCCTTGTGTTTGGATAATTTCCTGATGAAAAGGAACAGGCACAATAAAGCCTATTATAATTTCACATTATAAAGCCTCCTAATTGTGTACCTCTGTGAACGTCCGTCCACAATGACATTATGCCAGCCTTCGCGTTACTCCTAGGGCCGCTGACAGATTTCATGAGGCCCAGGACTAGAGTTACGTCGGGCCCCCTTCCCATGTCAGCGGTATTGCGAGCCCCGCTCGTGTTGCCTATTGCGAGCCCCTCACCCCCATTTTACACCTCATGAGCCCCCTCTATTTCCCCCCTCTTCCCATGTATTTCTCTCCCCTCTGTCTCGCTCCCTCTTCCTCACTCTCCCCCCTCCCGCCTCGCATGTATTTCTCTCCCCTGCATCTCACTCTTACTCCCTCTTTTCCTCACTACCTCTCGCCTCTCACTCGCTGCCAGTTTCTGTCAATTATGCCACTCTTACTCAAACCCCCCCAAAAATACATACCAAAAACCCCCACCCCAATACATATTTTTTATTAAAAACACCCCCCCCACCGCCCAATACATATTGAAAAATACCCCCACTCCCCCCCAATACAAAATAAAAAATACCCCCACTCCTCCCAATACATATTGAAAATACCCCAAGTCCTCCCAATACATATAAAAAATATATAAAAAACCCAATACATATTTTTAAAAAAACAATGCATATATAAAAGCCCCAATACATATAAAAAAGCCCCAATACAATTAAAAAACAAATACATATAAATAAAAAGCCCAATGCATATTAAAAAAAACAATGCAAATATAAAAAGCTTCAATGCATATATAAAAAAAAAACAATACATATGAAAAAACAAATACATATAAATAAAAACCCCAATGCATATAAAAAAAAAAACAATGCATACAGAATAAAAAAGCCCCAATGCATATATAAAAAGCCCTGATACATATATAAAAAAAACAATACATATAAAAAAAACCAATACATTAAAATAAAACAATACATATAAAAAAACAATACATATAAATAAAAACCCCAATGCATATAAAAAAATAATGCATATAAAAAGCCACCCCAATGCATAGAAAAAAACAATGCATATAAAAAACCCCAATACATATAAAAAAAGCCCCAGTACATATAAAAATACACATACATATAAATAAAAATCTCAATGCATATATAAAAAGCCCCAATACATAAAAAAACAATACATATAAAAAAAAGCCCAAATATATACAAAAAAAAAAAAAACCAATGCATAGAAAAAATAACCCAATACATATACAATATATACAATTACTTTGTTAATGGTCTCGGGGGGCGGTGTCTGCTGGGGAGCCCAACCCGACCCTGGCTCTCCATCAGCTGCCAGCAGGCTTGTCCCTTACTCTGTCCCACGCTGAGCTTCCGACGTAGGCGCACGGTGGGCCTCCCATGCCAGCGCGCTCCGGAAGCTAGGCCAAGCTTGCTTCCAGCACGTTGACGTTAGAGGCCCGTTGCGTGCCGCCAGCTATGGAAGCTTGGCGGGGGACAGACAGAGGAAGAGGCCTGCAGGCAGCTGATGGAGAGCCGGGGCCTGGTCGAGACGGGCAGCTGAACCTGGCCAGAGGTCAGGCCCAACTTGCAGCGCCAGCCAGACGCCCGGATGCCTCCGGGCCCGGGACACCTATACCTTTTGTCCCCCCTGTCAGTGACCCTGGTTACTCCTACTTAAACCCCAAAATGAGGTAAAAAACAAAGAAATTGTGTGTGCTAAGCAACAGTGCTCCTATGATGATGGAACGATCCTAATCTCTGAGTTTAATGACTGGAAACCTGGCGGGTGTAGTGGTTCTAAAAGGAAGGGGGGTGAAGGAGGTGGGATGGAAGGCACTGGGTGAGTGGTGCCTAGACAAAGCTAATAGTGGATGGACTAAATGTGAATTAAAACTGTGTATGATGCATTTGTATATGCCTCTAAACACAATGTGAATAAAATGGTATGTCATGAACCACAAATACAAGAAACTCAATGGTACAGTGTCACCGATCCTGCGCTGTGGTCCCCTGCAGCCATTCAGGCATTTGAATGGCTGAAAACGGCCTTCGTATCAGCTCCCATGCTCATGCATCCTGACCCAGGATTGCCCTTCACTCTCGAGGTAGATGCATCTGAAATCGGGGCCGGAGCAGTATTGTCCCAAAGCAAGACTCCTCAGGCCAGACTACACCCCTGTGCTTTCTTTTCCAAGAAATTCTCGTCCGCGAACAAAATTATAACGTAGGCAATCGTGAACTCCTGGTGATCAAGATGGCCTTAGAGAAATGGGGGCATTTGCTCGGGGCACTGAGAATCCAGTTACTGACGGATCACAAGAACCTCATATACATCAAAGGTGCTCGATGCTTGGGGTCACGACAAGCGCGATGGTCACTATTTTTTCCCCGCTTTTATTTCATTATTTCCTATTTACCAGGCTCAAAAAATATAAAGGCAGATGACTTCTCCCAGCAATTTCTGGTAGAAGACGAGGCAGGGGACCAAGAGGAGACCATACTTCCCCAGTATGCTCCACTAATACATTTGACTCTTTAGATGACATCACGCAAGCTGATATTACGGAGGGTCTCAAAGTGCCAGAAGGACGCTGTAACAGGGGACTTATCCCTGTTCAGTAATGTGTCTTTAATCCAGCAGTGTGGTGGTTAACCTCTTGTAGTTAATTACTAAACACCACCTGCCTGAATTAGATGGCTTAGAAAGCCTGTCTTTTGAAACAGGAAGTGAGAACTCTTTAGCTGACACCTGAGCTGAACTTGGAGACACACTTGTTTTGAGCTCTGCCAAAGTTAGCAGAGCTGCTTTCAAGACACAAGGCCCATATAAGACTTCTAAACCTGGATGCTGATTTTCTGTGCACGCTCAGTGCGGTTCCAGGAGAGCAGAGAAGCTTACTCTACAGCTGATAAACAGATAAGACTTTCATTATTAAGAGACTGCTTATACTGTATCTGCTTATTTTCATGCTATGTTTGGGGCTGGGGAGAAATGCTTGACTAGGGAGATGTGAATTGGTTGCATAGTGTTTTCACTAGAATTACTCCCAAGTGAATGGAAGCTTTGTTCCCCCCCCCCCCCCCTGTGTTTGGATAATTTTCCTGATGAAAAGGAACAGGCACAATAAAGCCTATTATAATTTCACGTTATAAAGCCTCCTAATTGCGTACCTCTGTGAACGTCCATCCACAGACGCCTATTCATGGCACCAGCATTTTGAAGGAAGGTACTGGAATGGGGTCATTGGTCTAAAAGCTCCGGTCATCCAGGTATTAGAAGAACGATTGATCTTCTGGAACGGACCTTCTGGTGGCCAGGGATGCGTAAGGATATAAAAGAATTTGTCAACGCATGTTCTAGTTGTGCCCAAAATAAGACCCCCATAACAGGCCATCAGGCTTGCTTCGACCTCTCCCGATTCCAGAACGCCCATGGACTTCATCGTGGAGCTACCGGTATCCAAAGGGAGGAATACCATTCTGGTGGTGGTGGACTGCTTCTCTAAACAGGCCCACTTCATTCCCCTTAAGGGTCTACCTAATGCCCTCAAATTATCCGAGGTGTTCGTCAAAGAAGTGTTTTGCCTTCATGGAATACTCCAAGTCATTGTGTCGGATCGAGGCTCTCCATTTATTTAATCGATTTTGGTGGGCTTTTTGCCAACAACTAGAGATTTCTCTTCTTTTTTCTTCCAGCTACCATCCTCGCCCTAATGGTCAGATGGAGCAGACTAATCAATCTCTTGAGCAATTCATCCATTGCTTCATATCTGATACCAAGGACAACTGGACAGATATCCTGCCATGGGCCGAGTTCTGTTACAACAACCTACGTAATGAGTCGACACAGGACTCACCCTTCTTCACTATGGCTTTCATCCCTCAGCTCTCCCGTATACAGATGTCAGATCTGGGGTGCCAGCAGTGGATAACAGGGTTCTGCAACTTCAAATGTCCTTTGGAAGGACTCAGGAGAATCTCAAAAAAGCAGTATCCATGCAGAAGAAACAGCCAGATCGGCATCGTCGTGATACACCAACTTACAACCCAGGCAAAAAGATATGGCTATCCACAAGAAATATCCGACTGAACGTACCCACAGCAAAATTGGCACCTAGGTCTATTGGCCCAGTCCCCGTCATCGAAAAAATCAATCCGGTGGCCTACCGCCTACGGTTGCCAGCGTTCATGAGGAATCCTTCCGTCTTCCACACGTCTCTACTCAAACCCTTAATACAGAGCTCCCAGTCTCCTGCTCTGGTGTCCCCCCTCCACCTCTTGTAGTGGAAGGACAACAAGATTTTGAAGTCCAGTCCATTCTGAATTCCAGGATAACCAGAGGAAAGCTCCAATACCTGGTCCATTGGAGGGGCTTCGGTCCTGAGGAGCGCTCTTGGATTCCCCGGGACCAACTACATGCTCCTAAGCTCGTTTGGGCCTTTCACCAGCGGTTTCCCTCCAAGCCATCCCTGGGACACCTGGAGGTCGCCCCTAAAGAGGGGGGACTGTAAGGATTGGGCTTCGGTCCCACCACCATGACACATACCGAGACAAGAAGGGTGACGCGCCCAACACTTAGGTTGCGCAGAGGCTCTGCACTATCCCTACCAGGATCGGGCTTGGGCCCCACCCCCGCAACGCACCCCTTGACACCACAGAGAATGTTCCCCGCGGTCAGGTGACTATGCGCCGGCGCTGCTTTACCAGGGACACGCATGGGGTTAATTCTATCCCCAATTACTGGACTCCACACCTGCGGTACACTCCGCCCTTGCTTACCAGTGGACAGAATACCTCTGAACACTCATTGCTCACAGCCTTGTGCAGCCCTGCTATTGACTGCCTGCCCTTTAAATGCTCAGCCATACCTGCTGCAAGTTGGCTGAGCATAACCATTTCCATTTGTGACATAGTTCTTGCCTCTAGCACCCTGCTGCCTTTCCTTACCTTGTGCATTCTGCCTTGCCTTCTCGTTGTACCCTGATCTTGGATTGTACCTAGACCTCTGCCTTCTCTGACCCTTGACCTCTGCTTGTATTTAGACTCCCACTTTCTCTACTCCTGTACCCCGGCTAGACACAATGACCATCCGACTTCTTCAATCCTGACCAGGGAGAGTATCACAACATACCTGACCTCTCCTACCCTGACCTGGCTACACGACTACCACTCTGCACTCCGGACTCGGTTATGCAATTGTAGGTCGGTGTATACCAACATTCCCACCTAAGCCTCGCGGTCCTGTCCTGTTTGTGGTGAGCACCCATTACACTGTTATCTCCGACCATCTCAAATATGGCTGCACGCATCAAATTGCTCTGCGTTGTCATGCCAACGGGAACTCTACGTGAAATAACAGCATCACATGACGCCCGTTGCCATGATAATAAGAAGCTACATGACATCATGATGTCATGTGGCACTGCGTTGCCATGACAACATGACGTCACATAAACCTATGCGCTATAAGGCATCTCGTTGTCATAGCAACTTGACGCCACGTGACGTTATGACAATGTTGTTACGGCAATGCGGCACCATTTTACGCCGCACAGACATATTGACGGGAGTTGCTGGGGGAGATGTCCAGAGGATGCCGGGAGATGCCACTGAAGGTAAGCACTACATTTATTAAAAAAATATCCGCCTTCAGTAGAAGGTGGCAACCCTGGCTCTAACCCTCATCATCACCATCAGTTGCTCTCCCCCTCATCATCATCATCATCACCATCAGTAGCTCTCCCCCTCATCATCATCACCATCATCAGCTCTCCCACTCATCATCATCACCATCACCAGCTCTCTCCCCATCATCATCAGCTCTTTCCTCATCTCTATCAGCTCTCTCCCTCATCATCACCATCAGCAGCTCCCCCCTCATCATCATCACCATCACCTCTCCCCTAATCATCATCACCATCATCAGCTCTCTCCCCATCATCATCGCCATGATCAGCTCTCTCCCCATCATCATCAGCTCCCCCCTCATCATCTTCAGCTCTCCCCCTCATCTCCATCATCAGCTCTCCCCCTCATCACTACAATCATTAGCTCTCCCCCTCATTATCATCACCATTATCAGCTCTCAACCTCATCATCATCACCATCATCAGCTCTACCCTTCATCCTCATCACCATCACCAGCTCTCCCCCTCATCATCATCACCCTCACCAGCTCTCCCCCTCATCATCATCACCATCATCAGCTCTCCCTCTCACCATAATGAGCTAACTCCCTCCTGCTCCTCCATGCCTTCCTGTGGGTGGTAATAGAGACAGGCGGGGGGTGATGGTATGCGGCGAGGCAGCCCCCCTGCATTAAACAGAGGATACGCCGGCAGAGGGATCAGCAGTTGCTACAGAGTAGGATGGCCAGGGAGGAGCGCGCAGGGAGGAGCGCGTTCTAGCAGCAGACCCCGGCCGTCCTGCTCTGCCTCTGTAGCAATTGCTAATTCCTCTACTGGCTTATCCTCTGTTTAATGCTGGGGTCCCGCCACCGCATACCATCTCGACCACCTGTCTCTATCTGAAGAGAGAGAGATGGGCCGCCGACAGGGGGGGAGAGCGGGGCATCCAAAAGAGCTGGCCTCCGGGGTTTTTCTCGGACTACCCGGACAATAGCTATGCCCCTGGATTAATTAAGACATTACTTTGCAAGACAATAATTGCTGTACAAATGGCATTTAAAGGGTTAGACTTTATTTGTTCTGAATATTGTATGGCCTATGTGCAAAAAAATTAATCAAGAATGTAGTTCTACAGTATATACAGGACATCTTATACCAATTGTAAGTACTGTATATGAGATATAAAAATTAGTTAAGACTATCAGACTACATCAAATAATTACTGTATGAAATCCAACATTTCTAAAGAAGGTTATGATTTAATTAGCTCTTTATGGATTTCAATAAGAAGGGAGATCGCAGTATATTATAGTGTTGTTAAAAAATCATCGAATATCTCCCTTACATTGAACATTACTAATGTCAGAACAGGATAATGACCAAAAAACATAAATCCAATCTCTTTGTGTTAAAAATCATTTTTATCTGCCACGTAACTAGAATAACCTATGACTGCTCGGAATTTTATCACACATTACATTATAGCATTTGAATGTACTAAAGCTCTTTCTCCACTCTCCAATACATTTTATTTGATCAAATTTCTGTTCTTACTTTGCCTTCCCAATTCAACAGCAAGAGTTAAGCTGTATTTTCAGGACCAAGTGGGATTTTGAGAGGAATGAACTGACAAAATACAGTTATATTTTCTGACCGATTTTCTCTTCCCACTTCTCTTGTGTCTAACTCAACTTCCAACTCCATCAACATATCCAACTGAGCCTGAGGCTAAAGCAGAGAAAACACTGCATCCAATTTACACACAGAAATAAACACCTTTTCAGCAGGTCCTACATAATCACTAAACAAAACTAGGGGGAAAGATTTGGGATGTATATTCTAAACAGCTGTGACCCTGAATTTTCTTGAAGAAATAACACTATTTCCTTAAGATGTCTAGCGCTGGGATCACAAGCAGCATCACAATTTCCTTTGTTGTTTACCAAAAAGCTAATATTTGGGTGTTGGTGTCACACCTTGGCATATTGCTTATATATATTTGTGCACTGAGAACGTCACTTTATTCCCCTGTTCTGCAGGGAGAGCACAGCTGCCCTCTCTAAGGATTATACCTGAGCCATGCACTGAGAAGAAAGCTATTTCACGGTGCCAGGTATTCTCAGTTCATATGATACTGAGACTGGCAGAGAATGAGAACTGAGCAGAACAGCAGCAGAGTGGGTGAAAATGAATCAGATATGAAAATGTCTGAAGCAATAAATTAACACACAGCAGGGGGTGATAGCTTAATCCTGTCTAGTCCAAACAGTACCTGACACCCATTATTGTTTTAGTAGGTGGTACACTGTAACAGTACCAGAGCGAAAATGATCATTCCCGGGTGGTTTGAGACTTTGCAATTGGGTTTGATAATGTAATTCCCTGGGGAAAAAAATGTTATTTGAATCCTGTATTTAGGGGAACTAGTCAGTGTAATTCTCCATTGCATTCTGTTGACTTAGGTGGACAGAAATTCCAAATGTGAAATAGCTTGAACTGAATATAAAAACACAAGAGCAAATGTAAAACATTAAGGTTCCTTGGTATGTTACTCGATTGTTAGCAAATTTGTATTACTTGAAGTATCTTATTCTTCACATAGTGAACAAAGATCAAACATATAAAGAATACACTCAACATGAGTAAACCAGCATGTAAAAAAACCTACTGTATATTATTTATGTACAACAAAGTGATACCATTTTTTTGGTCAATGCATTAAAAAAAATATTAGTTCTAGTAATGACAATCTCTTCGCAGTTTTTTTTTTAATTTTCCCCACTATTCAAGTACACGTAGTAAAATCATGCCATTTTATCATTCTTTGCAGTTATACAAGTAGCCCACAAAAACATCTTCAAAATCTATTTAGCAAAGTTTCCTGGATACAGCATAAGAGCATAAATGGCACCAGATTTATTCAACAATGTGAATACCATTACAAAGAATTTGCTTTTCCTGTGATATTATAACACGGGGCAGTTTCTTTAGTAAAGGGCTATATATTTCTCCCTAATACTGTATGTGCTACACCAAGCAGCAGAGCAAAACTGATATTAATGACTGTCATAATATCGTATCCCCGCAATGTAAAAATCTCCTGCGTCACGTGACCGGGGGGATTTAAATACTGCAGGAGATACCGGCACCCCATAACGGGGCCTGTAAATTGGGAAGTTGGGGGTACCCGAGGACACACTAGTATTACATTTTTTTTTTATCATTACTGTAGCTGCTAAAGTAATGAAGCTGCTTTAATGTGGTTTTGACTAATAGTGTATGGGAACAGGGGTCTCCTGAGCTGAACCGCATTGATTTCAGCCTTGGGGACCCCCTACTTCCCGAGATATTAGCGACGGTATGGGGTGCCAGTATCACCTGTACGTTTAAAGCTCCCATGTCATGACGCGGGAGAATTTAAACATTGCGGGGATACCGGCTCCCATATCTGGGCCTAAATCTTGGGAAGTAGGGGTCCCTGAGGCTGAAATCAATGCGGTTCATCTCAGGAGACCCCCTGCTCTTGTACACTATTAGTCAAAACCCCATTAAAGAAGCTCCATTATCTTAGAGGCTAGCTGCTTAGGCAATGAAGGGGTAAAGGCACAATAGCTGGTTTATTGAGAGCAGAGGGGGTGAATGAAGGGGATACTTGGCCCAGGGTGGGTGGTCAGGCCTACCTGGAAGGTTGCAGGAGGAGTTAACCCCTTCGTTACCATAGCGGTAGTAACCTATGATAATGAAGGGATTAACCCCCCCCTGCCTCGCGCTACCCATCCGGTAAGCCTAACCACCCACCCTGGGCCAAGTATCCCCTTCACCCAATCCTTCTACCCCAATAAACATTAACATACCTACTACCTACCAATACACAACCCCCCCTCCACCCCCTGTACCCCCACCAACCCCCTAACACATACAGTACAGTAATGGGCAAAATTACTAATATACAGATATGGATAATAATGCATTTGCCTATTTAAAATAAAGTCAGGCAGCATAAAGTAAATAAAACTTGCACTTACCCCTGCAAGGATGAAGGCCGTCCTCATCCTCATCACCATCCTTGTCCTCCATTGGCAGCAACATTCCAATAATAAAAAACTAATGGCCATTAACCCCATAATCACCTTAGTGGTTAATAACTGCTATTATAATTAAGGAGTTAACCCCCCCTCCTCCGCTACCCACCCAGGAGGCCTAAACACTCATCCCAGGGCAGGTACCTTCACCTTCTACCCATTGATGGCACAGTGGTACATCATGCCCATATAATATGGGCATGATTTGCCACTTTGACAGTCGATGGGCAACCTAAAAATAACAACCACCAAAAATACTAAATTAAATCAAACCAATCACCAAAAGAACACAACAATTAAATAAACCAAACACTAAAAATAAACAACAAAAAAACAAACAAACACCAAAAATAAACCAGAATTTAAAAAAGCCAAACACCAAAAAACACAAGAATTAATACAAGCAAACACCAAAAAAACAAGAATAATAAAAAAAAAATTAAATAAAGCAAACACCAGAAAAACACAAGAAACAAAAACAAGCAAACACCAAAAAAAAAACAAGTGAAAAAACAATCACCCAAAATAAACAAGAATAAAAAAAAAATAATAACACAATAATTAAACAAACTAATCAACAAAAATACATACAAAAGAAATAAAAACAAGCATTTGCCAAAAAATGCATTGATTGTCACTGAATTTATCTAGATAAACTTATTAGCAGTCAATGGGCAACCCAAAAAATTAAAATGAAAAGAAAAACAATCAAAATACCTGAAAAAAAAATGATATCCAATCAATGTTTTTCTTACATTTTGATGTCTTCACCCTCCGAATCCGAATACATCAGGAGGCTCTCGATCCACGACACATTGCTCCTCAACTTCAGGTAACTTCTTTTCTTCTTTCTTCAGTCTTCTCTTCTTTAATTGTAATCCAATCCATTGACGGATATGGTCCGGCGTCTTTTTGAGGTCAAATGAGACAGGACAGGCCTTATACAAGGCCTGTAATATCACATTTCAGTATCAAAGGATACACCTCCAATCCAATTGGATGGTGTTCCATTTGACAGGTTTTTTTTTTAAAGATGTGATTTCATCAAAAGGGAGGAAAGCCAGCCAATCAGGAAGGCTCTGCTTCCGTCCCTTTAAGATGACGTTACCAAAAAACAAAATGGCTGCCAGCACATGTTACTCCAACCAATCGGATTGTGAGATATACCATGTGAGGCATCACATAGTATGTCCCCAATCTGATTCGTTGGAGTAAACCATGTGAGATTATATTTTTTTAAAGGACGTCACTCCCTTTCAATGACATCACATCCTTTGATAAATGGAATTTGTCACATGGTTTACTCCAACCAATCAGATTGGGGATATACATGTGATGCCTCACATGGTATACTGTATCTCACAATCCAATTGGTTGGAGTAACATGTGATGGCAGCCATTTTGGGGGATCCCCGCTGGCTTCCGGTATCAATCCTGTGCAGTAAAAATATAAGAAAAGGCTTTTATGCATCTTGCAATATCTTTAGCACCAGCCTTCAGCTAGCTACAAAATATTGCAAGATTTTAAAGTTCGATATGCTTATCACTGTTTAGTGAATAGCAGTTACTGGGGGGAAAAACGATTTTGAGCTTTTTTAGCTTGTCGGACGACTTTTTTGCCTCAGAGTGTTAAAGGTCATTAAAACCGTTATACTGATACTGCACTGTTATCACTGTTAAGTGAATCGCAAAGCTGCAAGATCACGCTATTAGTGCATTTAACGTGCAATAAGCCACTTATCACTGTTTAGTGAATAGGCCCCTTAATGTCACATGATATTATCATGACAATGATGTTATTGTAACGTGCGGCAACACCGTTGAATAGATAATAATCAAAATGAAAGAGAAAAAGAGAGAGAGAGAGAGAAAGTGGTTAAAATGTTATACATGACTGTGAAAATGGAATTTCTATTAAAGAGGTTTCAATAAATATCACCATTACACAGTTAACACAGTTCATGCTTCCCATTACATATGTGTTTTTGAAACGCCAGTGTTTTATATGAAGTAGGAAAAGATAAGGTGACTTGTCATCCGAACTAAGGCCAGATGGCAAAGAAAATGAGTATAGTCCTGTTTGTATACCTGAGTTAATTTTCATTTAACTGATCCAAAAGTAAATAATTGCTATAATTAATGCAGCTCCTAATTTGAATTCAGGAACAAAAGGTAATGATGACCTTATGTGCAATTTACCATTGCTTTACTCTCATCACAATTGTTTGATTTGGAGTTAAGTGATAAATAATGTGGTGGTTTAAGATCACAAATGATGTGCTCACTTGTTGACCTTTCATATGCTCCAGGTCTGAGGTTAGTTGCACAAAGAGGCTCCTACATTCTACAGTTATTTTCTGCAATAAGAAAAATGAACCGCTGGCAATTTCAGAGATTTTATGACACTGTATTAATCAAACACTTTACGCCATCTCTCCTGCCTTATTTAACCACAAAATAATTCTCAATCTGTTCTTAATTATGCACTGTTGATGGAATTGCACTGATGCACGTTAGGGCAGTGTTCTAAACTTTTCCGTCTCATAAATCATGTGTTGTATCTGGAATTTGAATGCTAGGCTTAGATGCAAGTACAGGAGTCCTTCTCTAAAGTAACGGAGGATGGGAAGGTTCCCGGTCTCAAAATCTAAATTTCGAAACCAAGCACAACTTGATCAAAAAAGCAGGGAAGTCTCCTCCTGTGAGTTTGTTTGTTTATTAAACTGGGCAAACGTTTGCGTTTGTGACGGGGGAAAAAAGTCACATTTTTGTGTAAAAGTTTGAAACTTAAAAATGCCCAGCTTTAGTTTTTTTTACCCTATTTTACTAAAAATCCAAATCAAAACCCAATTAACTAAGATCTGGCAAAATCAAGATCAAACATAAAAAAAAACATTTTGTACGCAAAGTCATGCAGCAGCTGAAAATGCAAACAAGATCTTACTTTGCATTAAACTGGCAATGGATGGAAGTAAACATAATTATGCCTCTTTATAAAGCATTAGTAAGACCACACCTTGAATATCGAGTACAATTTAGGGCACCATTCCTTAGAAAAGACATTATGGAACTAGAGAGAGTGCAGAGAAGAGCCACCAAATTAATTAAGAAGGTGGATAGCCTGATTTATAAGGAAAGGCTAGCTAAATTAGATTTATTTACATTAGAAAAGAGGCATCTAAGAAGGGATATGATAATTATTTACAAATATATTTGGGGATAGTACAAGGAGCTTTCAAAAGAACTAAGGATTCTTTACAGTAAGGACAGTTAAAATATGGAATTCATTACCCATTGAGACTGTGATGGCAGATACAATAGATCTGTTCAAAAAAAGGGTGGACATCTTTTTAGAAAGTCCTTGAGATGATGTATTAGGATGATTCTCACCTCGACGGGATATATGTGGAAAAAAAGAAGAAGAAAAGAAAACAATAATGGTGCAGTAAATAAACACTGGGGGGGATGTGTGGACCAAGACTAACAACAAATTACATACAAGACATACAAACGTAAAACACTAGCACAGGTGTATATTTAATAGAAAGCAAATTTGTTGGGGTGTGAAATGTGCATAAACCGCATCCGGAGGGGTAAAATTACAACCCTACTCACAAGATGCTGGATAAGTCAAGGCAACAGACTGGATGCATGCAGCTGGGCTCGCAAGATGGCGACCGGAGCTCCCTGCTTGGCGTCCACACGTGACCAGGATGGAAGGCAGATGACTCAGATGACGGGGCCTCTAGGCGGACGTGACGTCTCTTCCGCTGTAGTCCCACCACGAGCTCCGATCCTCCTCAGCAACCGCGATATCACCGTGACCGGGTTGGAGCACTTTATAAACTGCAGATTTCTCCTTGTAGGACTGCAGACTTCACCACGCTAAAAACACTCTAAGAACTCGAAACTTCCCGACGCGTTTCGTACGCATGCGCGTACTTCTTCAATCTTCTTTTTTTCCACATATATCCCGTCGAGGTGAGAATCATCCTAATACATCATCTCAAGGACTTGCCATTTGGATCCTATACCCACTCGGTTTGATTTTTGTACTTTTTTGGCGCCGGTTTTTCTTTTTTTCATCATGTCACTCTGATTGGTTGTACCACCAGTCACTTACCTGGCTGCCTATATATAAATATTATTTTATTTGTTTTACTATTAGCGCTGTTTTGCACCTATCCTTTTTTCTATCTTTTTAGAAAGGAAATGAATACAAGGATATATATGAGAGTACAGCAGGGCCCCGCTCATATGGCGGGATCCGTTCCAGGCCGCCACCGGAAATCGCCGAAAAGCGGAACATAGCATTTGCTATGTCCACTGGCGATTTTCCATGTCTCCTACCCCTTCTGCACATGCGCAGACTCGGCCGTCCCCCTTCTGCGCATGCGCGAACTCGGCTGCTCCCCCTTCTGCGCATGCACAAACTCAGCAATCCCCCTTCTGCACATGCGTGGACATGGTGACCACCCCTTCTTGGTACAGCCGTATTGGCGGATCGCCGAGAAGCAAAATGCAGAGAAACGGGGCCCTACTGTACCTAATAAGTAAACTTGGGAAGGATGTTGTTCCAGGGAGAAATTTGATTGCCAATTCTTGGAGTCAGGAAGCAATTTATTTTTCCCCTTATGAGATATCATTGGATGATATGTCACTGGGGTTTTTGTTTGCCTTCCTCTGGATCAATATACTGTAAGTACGGATAAAGGATAAAGTATCTGCCGTCTAAATTTAGCATACAGTAGGTTGAACTTGATGAACGCATCTCTTTTTTCAACCTCGTCTACTATGTAACTATACTATGTAATTTTTAACCAAAGTCAAAAGTTGACACCAGTGAAAGTGCCCACCATTAAAAAGAGCTACATCATTTTGTTTTGCAATTATTTTGCAATGTTCCAATGTTTTCAAGCATTCTTCCTATTTCTGTTTCTACAAGAGGAGGATTGTTTTGTCCTCAAGAAGTCTAAATTAAAGATAAAACAAATTCCTAGAAAGCACAATACTGCCATGGGGATAATCTGTCAAACTTTATAGATCGGTCAGCAGCCGTTACCAAGAGGTTTTATGAATTTGCATGCTACCAACTCAGTTGTTAAAACTTTTACGACTCCTTTACTGAATCATTCATAGGTACTTTTGGTTGATACCTAACATCTGCTCAGACAGGGAGGCTCAACTCCAGTCCTTAACCTCCCCCAACAGGTCGGGCTTTCAGGATATCCCAGCTTCAGCACAGGTGGCTCTGATTGAGCCACGTGCTGAAGCAGGAATATCCTGAAAACCTGACTTACTGGGGGGAGGCTTGAAGACTGGAATTGAGCACCCCTGTGCTAAGAGACAAGGAACAACTGTAAGAAACAGGATTTAATTTATGAAGTTGATAAATAAAGATGGAAAGTTTTGCCTAGGTCATGAATCTGTATTTTATACCTAATAGCAGACACCGGATGTATGGATGACATGTGCAGATAACATTATGGGTCCTCTGCCTGCTGTTCTTGGAGGGTTTTGTTACTCTTTTATCCGCCATGACCTAATTGTGTCTGGTTGGCTACCTACTAGCAGAAAGCATCTGCTTAGAGTATAGCCAGTATATAGAAACCTTAATAACTGTGGGGAGAATCTCTGTATCTTACTGACCCTATAAAGCAGGGGTGGCCAGCTCCAATCTTCAAGGGCCACCAACAGGTCAGATTTTCAGGATATCCCTGCTTCAGCATAGGTGACACAATCAGTGGCTCAGTCGTTACTTTAACTACAAAGTCATTGGCTGAGTCACTGATTGAGCCACCTGTGCTGAAGCATAGATATCCTGAAAACCTGACCTGCTGGTGGCCCTTGAGGCCTGGAGTTGGCCACCCCTGCAGTATGTCATGAGGTCTTGGATTCTAGGGGCCCCATGATACAGTAGCTACAGTACATCAAGGGCTTTCTTCGTATGTTCTAGGCGAGATCGCGTTCTGTGCTTCTGTGGAGGGCAGAATGGGATCTGACTCCTCTTCCGTTCACCTCATCACTGATGTCGCGATCACAAGATTGCGATGTACCGGAGGGACTGTGTTGCACTCTGGTGCCACTGTCCCTCCAGAACATAAAGCGTTAATCAAGCCGAGAAAAGAGAGACTTAACATTGCACTCATGCACATACTGTAAATGGGCAGGAAAAATAAGAATCGAATAGTAATCTTGTAAATAGAATATACTATGGCTATACACTGATTTGTTTTTCTTTTCACAGAACCCACTAGTATCCTATTTTGCAAACAGTTCAATCTTGGATTGCCCAATTACACTGGAGTGTGGAGTCCAGGCTTAGAAAAACTTTTCGTCTTTGATCAAATTTAATTTCATAAGCATTTCTATAAAACCTAAGAAAATGTAACATGGATCATCTATCAGGATTTTCCATTTGTTTAAAATCAGAACTTAACATTAAAGGAACAGTTACCCACAAATGCTGTATTAGTAGGGGACTTAATCATTTCCAATGTACCATGCAAAAAATGTCAATGACATACATGTGTATTTGTACAAAGGTCTGTATTTTGCTTATTATTCATTTGGGTACGTGCTTTACTGAAAAATTCTGTAAATAATGTATACCCTATTCTATCACATGTTTTATTGCATCAAAACACTTTATGTGTGTTATTTAGTCTAAAATCTTACATTGCACACCCAATACTGAAAATGTAACATTGTATATGCAAATATAACAAAGCTTTAGTATTATAGAGTAGCCCGACTATAATATTCCCACACCTGCCCACCACAAAGACATCTTAACAATTATTCCATGCTCGTCACATAAAATGTTCCATATGGAACCCCACCATTGTTTCCAAATAGCTAAAAGTTGCATACAAATAATCTGTGGGACTTTTCAAGTACAGTAGCTGAATATTTCAGTGCACCTTATATAGAGCTTGCTATTGAAATTTTCTTTACACTTTGTTTACTATATATGCCAATAGTGTAATATTAAACAAAAACAGTGTGTCCTGTGCCAAAATGATTGATTACTATACAGTGGCAAGGTCACCTCCTAAGAACAGGCTGAGTGCAGTAAGGGCTGTCTGACTCACACAGTTAACACTATATCCGCATTGTATGAATGTCACCAGCAATCCAGTGATTTATTGCTTGGAGGCTCTGTTCAATTTTTTCTGCCTGACCAAATTGCACATTTTCTAGAAAAAGAAGCAAAAATATTTCAGCACATAGATTACCACAAATCCTTATTTTTCCCACTAGGTGCGATGAGCCTTCTTAAAGATACTGATCATCAAAACCTCATATTTTCACTCCTTTCTCTTCGATACCTTATGCCGGCCATTTGGTCATGCTTTTATTATTACACTAATGACAAGGTGCTGCAGGAGATTAAGGTTTCTTAATCTGATTTTGGTAACATCTGTGGGTCAGGAGTCAGGGCAGCTGTACATTTTGTATTTTTTTTATTGTAGTAGTTTTATTTGGAAAATACATTTTTTTTTTTCATCTTATCCTTTTATGCCAAACCTCATCACTAAATGTACCAAAACACAAATATGATAAGGCTTGAAATGGAACAAGGTTTTTCATTTCAATCACAAACTATATAACACTGTTGACTGGGGAGAAATGTGATGGGGTTAATTTATCATTACACAATATTGTGGTGTCAGATGTAAATAAGTAAAAAAACAAAAATGATGATGTGTTATTCTACTAAACATTTTCATTGTTGATAAATAACATACATTCATTGAGTTAGAAAATATATAAATACATTAAGTTATTTATTTTATTTATAATATGTTTAACCAGGAAGTAATACATTGAGAATTACCTCTCGTTTTCAAGTATGTCCTCTGCATAGAGTTAAGATGACAAATAATACATGGTTACAATACATAGTTACATGAGGGAACAGGGTATACATTATATACAAGACATTGTATACACAGTTAGAGATAATATATATTATAGGCGTATGTAACAGTTACAGACCAGATTAAAATGTGAGACAGCTTTACTTTTGAAAGAACTTAGACTGGTGGTGGCTGTGAGAGTCTCGGCAGACTGTTCAAGTTTTGGGGTGCACGGTAAGTGAAGGAGGAGTAGCCAGACACTTTGCTGAACCGTGGGACCATGAACAGTCTTTTGGAGTCAGATCTCAGATGATAAATGCTGCATATGGTAGGGGTGAGGAGCTTGTTCAGGTAGACGGTAGACTTGCCCAGAAAGTATTTGAAGGCAAAACCGGAGAGATGAACTTTGCGCCTACACTCAAGTGATGACCAATCTAGTTCTTTGGGCATTTCGCAGTGATCTTGTCTGCTGTATAGACTTAGTTGTGCTATTTAGATAAAGAAAGCAATTTTACACCTTGGGAACTGCACAGTTGGCGGTAGACGCAGGTTACACAGTTTATAGAATAGTCTATAATGCTAATCAAACTAACACTGTTAATGGAATAAAATTACATTTATCAAAAATTAGAAGGAAAGGTGTGTTTGGTCACCTATACCTTCTAGCTAGAAGCTCATTTGTTGAAGCACTCCTGGGACTATTAAAACATAACTTTTATTAAGTATCAAATAAAATAAAGTCTACATACATGAAAAATAGGGAATATAATCTATAATTAAAAATGGAGGGTGGTGGGAGTGAAAGGGTGGGGATGGGGTGTATAGCCCGTACATATAATCCTTAAATATGTGAATGCATATTTGTTATTAGCACCCATAACCCTTGACCTAAATATGGTAATAGTATCTCTGTTTTGCCTCTGAGTATTTGGCTGAAATGTCCAATGTAATAAAGTGCAGTCACTAACACGGTATACCGATCGGTAATAGTGATCGCTAATAACGAATATCCATTCACATATTTAAGGATTATATGCATGGGGCTATACACCCCATCCCCACCCTTTCACTCCCACCACCCTCCATTTTTAATTATATATTATATTCCCTATTTTTCATGTATGTAGACTTTATTTTATTTGATACTTAATAAAAGTTATTTTTAATAGTCCCAGGAGTGCTTCAACAAATGAGCTTCTAGCTAGAAGGTATAGGTGACCAAACACACCTTTCCTTCTAATTTTGGATACATTTGTCATATCCAGCTCATCAGATGCACCCAATGCCACTCTAGGCATTTGCGGACACGCTCATACTACAATCCCTTTTCATATTATTAGCGAGCAGTATATCTTGTTTGTGCTTTCGAATAAAATTAAATGTCTTGACCTTTCAAATGTTGCCAACAGCTAAATAATATGTATCATGTACTCCATGTGAGAACATTTTTCTAATAATTATTTTTTAAAGAAGCAATCCAAGTTGTTTTTTCTTCTTCTTACATTGTCCCCCATTTTTAAATACAGGATTGAAGCAGGGAGTCTCCGGAGTTGAACCCCATTAATTTCAGCTCTGGAGACCCCCTGCTTCCGGAGTTACTTACATCAATAGTGGGTGCCGGTAGCCACTCCAGGATTCACATTATGTTTGCTTTCAAAGCTCCCGGGCCCTGCGTTACTATTGGCCCATGTGACTGGGGCTTTAAACTGCAGAAAACGGCAGGAGATACTGGCACCTCCTACGAATGTACTGTAAGTATCTCCCGAAGCAGGGAGTCCCCAGAGCTAAAATTAACGGAGTTTAGCTCCAGAGACCCCTGCTTCAATCCTGTATTAAATAAATGAAGGGGAAAACATTGCTTGGATTGCTCCTTTAATTGATACAGTTCTACATGGGCTGTTTTTAGTTTTAATAAAAGTCCAACATACTTTTGCAGCAGAATTTTGTAAGGTCTAGAAAGCTAGGATAAATCTATATATCTGAAGAAGTATCATGTTAACCCCAAAGAGATATCCCAATTTCAGACAAATACACGTGTCCAGCCCCTGTATGGCTCTTTAAAAATACATTGTAAATATTGTCCCTTTTCTCCATATCCAGAGACATGCACAAATGCATGACAACGCTTTGACAAAACCTTCCAACTTGTCTTTATAACTTAAAGGACCAGTTCCTCCTGCTAATTTGTATGACCGCCCTCCTCAATTATTTTTAGATGTGAAGAAAGCAGGGAGTTTCTGGAGGTGAACCGCATTCATTTTATCTCCATGGACCCTTGATTCCCATAAATAATGTACTAGCCCTGCACTTCCTGTTTCTATTTTATTTTCGGGGGAAGAGACTTTCTGATAGAGTATTTTCGGCGGTATGGTGGGATCTCCCACGGGCCGTCACCACTTCAGTCATCCGAAGAAGATATACACACTTCAGTGAAAAAAGGTATTTAGACCATATATTATACAGTAGAGGCAAAGTTTATTCTAACATTTGCCGTAAACTAGCCTGGTTACATTCTGGGTATGTGCTGGGTATGTGCTGGGTATGTTCTGGGATAGTTTGAGGCACGTTTAAGGTATTTCTGCATTGACTAACGACCCATAGGATTAAAACAGCAGGGATCCCTGGCAGTCCAATTCAGTTTGAATGGGACTGCCAGGGACCCCGCTGTTAATCTGATAGGCCATTAATCAATGGAGAAATGCTGGGGCTAGTTTAAGGAAAGTTTAAGGCATGTATTCAGAATGTACCTGGGTGTTTCCTGGGTTTTTTGGGGAATTGCCACTGGTTTTTGTTCGAATAAGAGTTGCCTCTACTGTATATAAGTAAAGATCCATTGAGCCCAACGTTTTGGGGGTGTTAACCCTATCTCAGGTGAAATACAAACTGGTTCCTGACAATTTTACCAGGGAAGGTTCATCTTGTTTATTAAGTTGGACTTTTGGGGCAAATATGGCTGTGTATCAGAATCTCCTTGTTTGTAAAACTGGTTCACAACTAAGCCAAAAGCAGAACCAGATTCATCAAAGCAAAACCTATACAATAATGTTATGATGGGTAGAAATGTAACAAATACTCTATCATACAAAGTACAACAAAGATCGGAAACCCTTGAATGCATCTCCATGTCTTCCACTGGTCCTCAACCCCTAGTTTAAGCTTAAAATTTTTATTTATTTATAAAAATGTTTTACCAGGAAGTAATACATTGAGAGTTACTTCTCGTTTTCAAGTATGTCCTGGGCACAGAGTTATGATGACAAATACATGGTTACAAATACAGGGTTACATTAAGTGAACAGGGCTATACATTATCTATAAAGACATTCCATGAACAGTTTAACATATTTTATCTTTTAGGCGTATGAAACAGTTACAGACTAGATTCAAATGATGGTGCAAATGGACAAAACTATTTATCTTTGCATGGGCTTTCTGATTGAGTATTTCCTTATAACTGGCTTTGATTTGAATGCTGAGTAATGCTTTAGTGAACACCAATGTGTACAATGGAAAGCTAAAGAATGGACATCTTCATTGTACCCATTTATGTGTTATTATCCAGAATTATCTATCTTCAACCAGTGTATAACATCTGACATTGAAGCAGGTTTTCTGGGCCAGTGGAAGACTTGAAGTTGCACTTATGGGTTCTTCTCCGTGCTGTAAAATGGAGGTTTCTTTTATTTTTCGTTTAATCCACCATAACCTTAGTGAGTTTTGGCCACAACCACCACCAACTTCATAATAAGCAATTACTAGGCTTCCTAAAATGGGTGAGTTTGAAAGGCCAAGTGAACAGGAAGGCTTTTGAGTATGATGAAGGGATTTGGTTGGTTATAAAGTTCAATCATAGGACCCAAGTTTTGATACTGAATAATGCATGAATATTTTCTCTGGTCTTCTTGGAAAGTTACTGAGCATCTTACTGTATTATTGCCCTTAGTGATGTGTATCCCCTTTCTTCAATACAACCAGGTGGAAGGTAAAGTCATTGTTTACAGGGCACGTGTAGCGTCCTATCCCTTGCATCCTGGTTAGGTGAACTGTGCACAGAGCGTTAACATTAACTTTGTTAACCTTCTTGTTAGGGTGGCTTTATGCACAAACACTGAACACTGTTGTTCCATTGAGCACAGTTTTAAGCATTATCTTGCCTTTTGGCTGAATGCAATCAAGTCTCAGAGGACTGAATTACAATACCAGTGAATGATTCACACGCTATGGGGATTATAAACATTTCTTGACACCTAGGGGAAAAAATTGCCTATGAGTGGGTAACCCAGGCTTTGCTGTACAAGCTGTGTTATCTAGCAGGTGAAAGCTCTTGGGAAACATCTATGTCTAAAATGAATTGAATGTAGAAGAGTGCACATTAGCCACTGTATAGAGAGAATGCTGTGCCCTACCAGTCTTAAACAAATAGTTTCTTTATTTTAATCCTTTGTCAACGTTTCAGTGTTTATATCACTCCATCATCATCAGGGCAACTCTATGACGTAACATGGAGGAAACAGGTTTTATGAATTTGTGGAAGGCATATACTGTAGATACATTCTTTTGTTTATATTTTGGCGGGAGTTTTTTTTTCCATTGATAAATCTTGTGCTAGATATGTTTGTTTTGTAACCCAAAGATGTTGATATATTCTTTTACCCCAAATGTATTATGCAGTTACAACTAGGGTTGGTCAAGTTTACCGGTTTGAAATGTAAACTTTGCAAAGACGTCATTTGTTTGGACGTCCAAGTCGAATAATTTTTTTTTAATCCAAGGGAAATACAAACCAAAATGTGAGAGGCATTTAAACTGGGCAAACGTTTGAGTTTACAAATGGAAAACTTGCAAATTTATGCACAAAAGTTCTCGATTTCCAAACATTTTCATCTTTCTTATAGTTTTTTACACTATTTTTAACAAAACCAACACCAACACCAACTGAGTTCTGGTAAAACCAAAACACAATTATTTTGTTTAGAACCAAACCACCACTGAAAGTGCCCGCACTTAGTTAAAGCTATCTTATCCTAGGAAACTAATTGTAAAAATAATACAATTTCAAGTTTTACATAACGTTGCAACAACCAAGCTGAACAGAGAAATAGGTATTTCTGTGCACCCATATTTTCTTTCGTTGACATAACTTTGACCGAGGCCAAGCTCTTTGCAAGATCACAGCAGAGACAGCCCGTGTGGATATTTGGAAGCAGGTCCCAGGTATGGTTAACATTAAGATAGGAATAAATACAGATGTATAAAAGTTTGTACTTCAGTTACTATAGAACTTTCTTTCATTTTCTCAAATCCTTAGAATAGTCAGTGGTTTTACTTCTGGGACTTTTGTTCTCAAATTAATCTCCTCACACAAATGTGTTTCCTTGTCCAGTGCCGAATTTCAGCTATACTAATAATTTATGAGATATAGAAAATAGAAGATATTGCAGCAAAGTCAGACATCTACATTAGTTAAACAAGGGAATTCAGTTTTTTCTCCTTGTATTTACTAACAGCTATTTCCAGAGTGTGTTTCAAATGAGGTCCAATACATTTATTTGCTTTGTTGTGCTTACATTTCACATTATTTCTCGTGTTTTTCACTGCAAGCTAAGATCAGAGTTTCTTTCCTTGCAATGAAACATTTCTAGTTCAGCGCAGTTATGTATTTTCTAGTACTATCAACAACTAGTGATTAACTAACGGTATTTAATGTGCAGTGCAGCTGTCACATCAGATGTTTTTCTCAGCCACAAGTTATGTGTCATTTTGTTGGGTTTAAGTGGTGGAAGAACTTCCTTGTGAGGGCGCCAATAATTAATCATAGGTTGTGGCACAAAATTGTTATAAGGGAAAGAAATATCTCATAGTTATATTGTCGTCTATCCTCTACCTGACAAGAAAGTGGTTAGTGCAAACAGTAGGAGCGAGATGAAAGATTAAAAAATCCGACACAGAGGAAGAATTAAAAAAAAATATCTTCGTCAAAGTCATTTTGTGTTGACGCTCTGTTAATGATCAGAACATATGCAATTTTACTCAGGAAATTTATTTACCCATCAGAGGGGACAAAGTGCATTACATAGAAGGCCCCTCTAGCGACATAGGGTAAAGGTAGCAGTTGTCTTTCACAGTTTGGAAAATAAGGTTTGTTTGCTGCTACAAGGATTTTTTTTTTAACTGACTCACAAATTATGTAACAGACAGTGAACAAATTGTTCAAATTGTGCCTTGTAGTGTTGTACAGTATGTTATGGTGTAATTATACATATACTCTTCATAAACAGATACAAGTTCAACCGTAGCCTAAAGCAGATACATGAAAGCTGAACGGATATAATAAAAGGTTTATTATTAAGGCAGTAATAAAGCATGCATATTAAGCATGTTACTACAAAACAGTGTTCTTTCAGGATTTTAGGTATAGGATCATGAAGATGGGACACTTTTAATGGTGGAAATAGCCATATGACCTCTAGTCCACAGTCATAAATTGTGTAATGTTTGACACTACCAAGACATGCTTAATGAGGCTAGATTTAAAGATTGTTTTATTATAGGAATATATGAGGAAGCAATATATAGGCTAACTTTAAATTTATTCCGTGACACTGGTGCATCGTTAAGGAAAAATAAATTAAGAATCTTACAAAATCACAGAGGATGGGATTTAAAAAAAAAATAATAATGATGATGAAACAGACAGCAACATTATGGAAAGTAAGATCAGGTTGTTCTATGATTCAGAAAATGATAAATAACCAGTAGTCATGTTTATGTATAATGAATTACAACCCTGCTGCATTTACCTTAGTAACATTTTAAAAGGGTTGTATTTTACTCCCAACTACCAATTATGTTATAATCCTGGCATTTACCTGGACATAATGATACAATGTAATCCCATTGTGGTAACATCACTCATTTTTCTTAAGTGTTTATAAAGCTATCCAACATATACATAATGCCTCCAATAGTGCTATTAAATTTTACAGATTAAAGTTTAGCAAACCTTACAAATACTATGCTGATTCCCCTGTTTCTTATTAGTCAGTGGGAAATATTAATCCATCGAAATGTCAATAACTATGTAATCTTGTTAAAAATAAATATAAAGTGTGTGTGATATCCATTACACAATGCCCCACTAATAGTTCTATTTTGGGTAAAACAGATATAACTGACATCAGTAAAACACGTTTTAAGTAACATTTTATATGCAACAGAGTATTACTATTTTCATTTTGCATACCAACACTGTATCATTTTCAACTGTTAAAACGCACCCTGGAACACACTTGAACCTTTACAGACCTGGCCTGCCTTTAAAACTGAACTCATGAAGAAATATGTATTATACAACGATTTCATGTTTCTTCTGTTTCATTTAGATTGTCGAGGAAAAGCGCGCACATTTTTATTTTATATACGCTTGTGAGGTCACCCCGTTTAAATGGATGTAACCCATTCTAAAAAGCATTCATAAAAAGTACAGGCTGAGCGAAATTTAATATGAATAGTTAAATGAACGGAATTCAGATTTCGCTGTCAAAGGGCTCAATTAAACAAATTGAATTTTTAGGCAACAAAGGGGAATTGAATCAAATTAGAAACAGAGTGGGATCTGAAATGTGGACATTTATGAGTGATAGTGAGAGAGCAGCGCCGGAATCGTTATTTGTTGCCTCAGCAGTTAGTAGGAGCTTGCAGTCTGCAACACAAAAAGAGAAAAACATGTCCAACACAGATTCTGGCTTCCAATAAATCATCTATCACTTCATCACAGCTCAGTAGATAATGAGCAATAAAGTTTTCAGGCTCAGAGAATAAGGAGGCAAACCTAAGAAACACAGCACAAGCTGCTGTCTACCTATTGGAAAGTGAAAGGTGCTTTGTATAATAAATGACCACTGGTTCTCTGGAGCAGACTCGTACTGTATGCAGTGCACTGTATTCAAATACACAGTAGCTAAGCTACAGCGACTCTTACATTCAAGGCAATATTGCCTATAACATATACATAAAGGTGACCCAAACTTTATTATCAGATCACACGCAGGTCTGATTACTGGGAGGCTGTGTGTTTCATGGAACATATTTGGTAGTTTAGTGGCACAGATGTCTAGTCTATTATTATAATGTGGTAAACATATGCGAAGCCAATGTATCATCGTAGGCAAATGATGCAACGGCTGGTTATGAAAACTGTAAATAAAGATTATTATCCAGATTACCAATCTTGCAGCTCCATCAATGTTGAGGATACACATAAAGTATATTAAATGATGAATGAGGTACAGTTGCATCACGCATTAGAATAGTTAACCATTTGGGGGCCTGGAAGTTTGATATGTGCAAGTTCAATATTGCTAATAGCTGGCATTTATTTGGACATTTACTTAAATTACAATGTTTAAAAAAAAAAGAAAGAAATTAATACTGTCCACCCCGAATAAAAGCATTATTAAAAGGACATTAAAAAAAATAGATTTATTAAAAACAATGTTTAAATTAATAACATGCTCAGATTGAAGCCCCATTGACAAAAGCAGTAGAAATTGATATCACGGTAGACCAAGTCTTTTAACACATTTATATTTTTGGGATCATTCAACAGACAAAACACAAAATACAGAAATATGCACACTTACTATGGACTGGGGTTTGAGATCTAGCCTTTCCTAGGTGCACGGCACCCGCTTGCAAGGGCTTACCCATGTTGTTCGGACGACCTGGACCGAGATTCAGCAGAAAATCCTGACTGGGACCTAGTCCCGATAGTCCTGGAACCGTTTTCGGCAAGAAATCCTGGCCGTGACCGCTATTTCGATTTGTAGAACTTGGCCTCAAAAGAAGGGACTTAGTCTCTGCGAAGCAGGCTTTTCTAGCTTCAAAACGAAGCTGGTTGCTCTGCTATTTTGAACAGAGAAAGTTTGAAAAGCCCGCCCTTGCTTCATCGACTCAAGTCACTGGATAGTCTGGTTTTCTGACTCTGACTCGGCCGTCTCCTTACATACAATCCGCTAAGCTATCCTTTGCAGGGAGGTTGGAAGATCGGCCAATCAGAGCATGGGAATTCATCCCAGCCAGCTAATAGGAAAAGGGCGCGTCCTTTGGCTGACGTCAGAGGAGATGGCGTGCCAAGCCAGCTCAAAATGCTGAGTGAGCGGGAAATATGATTTAGCCAATGGGAGAAGCGCCTACGAGCTGTATCTCCCCCAGCTAACTCATTGCCACCCGCTGGGCAGGCTCCACCAAGTCTGGCAGATACAAAAGGTGTCCCCACAGGGTGCCCTTTGTTCTCCAGACTTGGCAATTCACACTTCCTCGCCCACCAAATGGTCGTCTCACCTCTGGACATCCTCTCCTCTTTGAACTACGGACTCTATACAGACATGCCGGCGTCAATGCTGATGCCCTGGCTGACTGTATACAGTCTTATAGCAAATGTCTAAACATTATAAAGTACACTTTAATAAAGTATACACTTTGGGGAACCTTATATCTATAAGGGAAATGGATTTGGGATATTTGGGCTCCAAATCCAGGAGCCTGGGGGACACAGGGTTGCCCCGGTGTAATTCACCCCGCATACCGGCAAATCATACCTGCTCGCCGGGGAGAATTAAAGGACTACCGGTAACTTCAGACCCTGAACTCCTGCAAACACAATAATTGCATTTCTACACAAATATCCCCCCTAAAACGGACACACAAGAAATCTCACAGTTAAAGGGCCAATGGAACATGAAAACATGTATTATCCCTGGTCCCTAGCTTATGGTGCTTTTGTAGCTACCAGGGACCCCACGGTTTAAGGGGTAACCAGAGAGCTTCACCCATCAAAATTGATATGGACTTTTTTAAATTTTCCACAAGATAAAATGAAATTAACATTGAAGCATAAAGATGGGTAAGTACTGCATATAATTAACTCTGTAAGCCTTCTGTAGCTGAATATCCAACTCATCCTTTTCCCTGAGAAACAAGTACATTGCATTAAAGGAATAGCGTTGGCATTTTCCAAATAAACATTTATTGCAATGGTTTGCAAGTACAGCGAAAAGAAGTATTTTGGGGCAGAACATGATTTTTTATGGGAAATCTTATTATGGACTTTATTGAAACTGTGTCATTTTCCCAGGAATCTAGGCCAGCGGTATAGCTGCAGGAACCAGGAATGTAGCTCTAGCCAAAAGGTCACAATTACAAGCATGCTCCAATGTTCACAGGCAGACCAACAAAGAGAAATATAAAGAGAGTGATCAATTTGTACTGTACAATATGCAGTAATATAACTTTAGCCATGTTCCAAGATATAGACAGAAAGAACACAAACTTTGCAGAAGACCTCTCTGGCCCCTTTTCTAGTGATTATGGAGGGAGTTTGCTCTTCTCTGTTCCTATTGATTTTTATTAGCTTTGTATTTCCAGTTTTAAATGACCCTTGTATCCATAGTGAAAATGGACTCAAAAGAGCATCCAACCTACGTTGGAGTTCTCTGTTAGCTTTCATAATCAATTAATCATACCTGTTTATTTATTTTTTATTCTAAAACTAACTGTATCTGTTTACGTTGCATTAGAAGTTAAGCGTATGCATATATTACAGTATGTACTGTAGGTGTTTATAGCACATACGCTTTTATCCAAAGCATGCACCCTTTTTTTGAGTGCTGTTATTTTCCCCAGAATTCTCATGGAAAGCATTATATTGAGTAACAGTTGTACTGAAAACAAATATTTGCTACAGGGGCATTCTAGAAAGACTGTTTGTTAATGCTGGCTATTTGTAAGCAAATTTATATGAAAACTATGCAATGTCTTATTCTTCTAAACTACTCTAGCCACAGACTGAAGGGTGATTTTAAAAACGTCCTGCAGCACTCAATCATTCCTTCATTTTAATGTCTTTATTTTATGATTTTGTTGATGAAATACTACTTACCCAGTGTTCAAAATTCCTCCTCGGCTGCAGGCATTGGCTAGTTGACACGGCAAGCAATATTTTACAGCCGTATATTTCAGTGCTCTGTGTCCATGTTGGAGGACACAGTAACCAAGATGTTTTTTCATAGCCGAAATATATTTTCATATTTATTTATTGATTTGACTAATATATCTATTTTTCAATTCACATGCTTATGTTTCAATCCATTAAAGTGATTCATTGTCAAATAATACGTTACTGCAAGTACAAAGAGGAGATAAAACCACTGTACAATAGCTATAACACAAGAATACAAATAATAAAAAAACATTTCATGATTGCATTTACTTTTTAGTGCCAAATCTGAGGGAAAAAAATAAAAGAGGGTTTTTCCTTATTAGGGATATTTCTTTATTGTAAATAAATACTTTATCATGGGAGAGGACTTAGCACGGTTGCATTTCAGTACACATATAGCCCAATTTGACTTTACATATAGCCATAAGGACGGGTAAAATACATGAGATATTAAAAACAGGAATATAATGCTATTTATTTAGCAAGTATCTTAGACCCCTATGTGCTATGTGCTGATGTTATTTTCAGCACAGGTATGGGAAGGAGGAGTGGATCAGTGAGTAAAGACCCTGACTCTGTCAATAACGGTACTGCGGTGCACCTGGTTCAATTCCCAGTATCAGCTCCTTGTGACCGTGGGCCACTTTATCTCCCTGTGCCGCAGACACCAAAAATCATAGATTGTAAGCTCATCTGGGCAGGAACTGTGCCTGTAACAATACTATGTGCTGTGTACCGCGCACTATACTGCAATTGTGATGCGCTTTGAGTCCCATTGGGAGAAATGTCCTATATGAAATAGTTATTATTATAGAATAGGCCACACAGAATTGTTCAATCACATTTTATGTAGCCAAAATGATTGAGTCACATGTGCTGAAGCAGGAATAGCCTGAAAACCTGACCTGTTGGCCACCCCTAGTCTACTGTGAAATGATTTCCCCCAAGTTGGAGGGGTTCGGCTCCACTCATTGGAATACAGCTAAACTCTTCTCGAGCAGAGTTAGATCATCCTCAATGCAGAATGAATAGGGGCTTACGTGTGAAACAACTGCAAGACGCAAATGGTCCAGGCAGTGCTTAGAAGTAAATACTAGGTGTGAATATTGGAAGGAAGCTTAAAAAAATAGATGCCTGGCAATATCCCTATTATTCTGATATTCAACATCCTCCCTAAACATAGAGAGGGTGGTTACTTTAATCTTCGGGGATCGTGGCGCCTAAGATTATATAGGAATAATCTATGGCATTTTTATCTTTATTATACTGTGGTTATATCCTTTTTTTAATCACCAAAATCTTTTTGCCTTTCTGGCTTGCAGGCTGCGGCATTCCTGCTTTTGGTTGCAGTTCATCTAGTATTTGGTTTGTAGCAACAGGAAAAGATCACTGGGTACTCTTAACTCAATGTCCTGTTTGGTCTCTCTCAATCCTTGCCATGGTTATTCTTCTGATAAGGGAGGCATATGTAAATATTATTGCAATCATTAGTGTGGTGAAGCGGACGGGATCAAAGAGAAACACCCTAACAGCCCTTTATTTTATAAGTAAGATGAAGAGGCACAAAGACACCTACTGTATTTGTGAAAGTGCACTCAAGTGTGTAAATGTTGGTGTCAAGTTGATGTGCAATGGTGAAATGTACAGTCTATGTTAAAACCTAACTTCTAATACACAACTTAAAATAAAGTGACTGAACACATTGATAAGTAAAAACACATATAGTAGTCAGTTAGTATGACTTGTACTGGTTATGCTATTTGACTACAGGCATACCCCGCATTAACGTACGCAATGGGTCCAGAGCATGTATGTAAAGCGAAAATGTACTTAAAGGGAAGCACTACCTTTTTTCCACTTATCAATGCTTCGGTACAGGTAGGGAGACGGTATTGCTGTTCAGGACGTGCTGACAGGCGCATGCGCGAGCTGCCATTTGTCTATTGGGCGAGGGGAATCAGCGCGTCACTACTACGGCAGTCTGTAGGGCAGAATAAGTATCCATACTGGCGAAGCGAGCGTACGGACACAGGGGTATGGGGCAACTGAAAATATGTCCGTACTCGTGAGTGTACTTAAAGTGAGTGTCCTTAAACCGGGGTATGCCTGTATGTGTTTTTACTTCTCATTGTGTTCAGTCACTTTATTTTAAGTTGAGTATTAAAAGTTAGGTTTTAACATACACATTTCACCATAGCACATCAACTTGACACCAACATTTACGCACTTTAGTGCACTTTTACAAATAGGTGTCTTTGTGCCTCTTTGCTTCATTCAATTTGTGTACCATATTCACATCTAGTAGGGTGCACCTCCCACAGGGGGATGTTGTGGGTCCTATTACCATTAGATGTATCCTTATTTCAGTAGGTGTCATCCTGAGAGGACTATCTCTACAGTGTGGAGATTGTGCTGCTACTTTATAGTACTTTTCTGATTTTATTAAAAAATTAAATCATTAATAGCAACATGCACACATTAAACCCATTCATTAGTTTACTTTGATCCTTAATGAGATCGCACCTTTAAAACATAATAATAAAAAAAATTACAGGAATGACCTAAGTACCTAAAAAAAAAAAAAATACTAAGCTAAAACAGGATCGGGCTGTTTCTTAGCAAAAATATATAATAAACATTAGTTGTGTACTTCAATGCATTAATACTATATTACTTTAACTCCATATTTATAATGTGTATATATTTGCAACACGTTTCATGCACCTTATTTCATTCAGTATTTATTTGTACCCCCTGCCCCCTCCCTCTATTCCTTTTTTTATATATATATGAAAATTAATCTTTCAAAATTCTAATAAACTTGCAAGTTAAAAAGAAAAAAACATTTATTATAACGGGCACGTGTAGCAAGTCTGGGTTAAAGTAAAAAAATACATTAAAATGAAAACATCTTGAAATTTGAAGAAACAAAAATAATGATCAATTTATGCATTTTACAATGACCTTTTGGGCGACAACAGTGTTGCCAAAACTTCACATATACGTAAACATTTAATTAAACTTTAAGGAAATGTTCATGTTAATTTTTTATTATTGATGACTATGAGCAAAACAATAGCCATTACTCATCTGGAATAACCAAGTAGAATGATCACTTCTCATCTAATAATAAATTAATTTGCATTTATTGTAAAAGAAAAGGCATCAACCCTCTTCCAAGTTCTCTCTTTCATTACAGCTTAATTACATGACACAACCATCTTTCTTCAGAATGTATTACCACTGTGATCAAAATGAGAGCAGGATAAATAATGACATTACAGTACAGTATATGTTTTAATTAGCTAAAGGTAAGCAAATGAGGTTTGCTGCTATTATATTAAGGTCACAACTGCACGTTGTTTGATCTACAATGCATTAAGACAGGGAAGGTTTGGGTAAATTAGGGTTTGAACATAATCATCATAATTAAACTGAAAGTTAGATCATGGCTTCAAAGCTACAATTTCTTACTTATAATTCTATTTACACTTGTATAGTATAGTGAATATTAGCATCCAAAAAGTGCTAATTGTACTATTTCCCTGCAATCACAGCAGAGCAGCTTTGTTTCTTAGATAAAAATGGAAATTGTAAGGAAATTAAGTGTGGGCACTTTCACTAGTGTTTTGTTTTCGTTTATAAAAATGGCGTATTGCTTTTGGTAATAATATAAGTAGAACTTCTTTTTTTTTTTTTTTTTTTTTACATTTGGGCATTTTTGTTTAATTAAAACTTTGGTGCATAAGTTCTTGTCTTTCTTATCTACCTTTCTGATAATTAGGATATTTATGGGAGAAGTTGTAGCGCACAACAAAGAGAGTCGGTTAAAAATATAATACCGGTATATTCTTTATTCGTCCATTAAAAGAAAAAAACGAAGGTGTACAAAACCTCCTACATGTTTCGTGCGGATTTCACTTTATCAACATATGATTTTTCTGTGGTTAAATAGAGACCCTGGGGCCATCCCAATGAGGTTCTGAGCAGTGGGTGCTTGTCCCCTTGCGCAGTTCCTTCAGGGAAAAAAGGCCCCTTTGACGGTGTCCATACCACTGTATTCCAGCTACAAGATTACAGAACCCCCCAAACCATTGCTGTGTTTTAAAATGACATGAACTTTATATGATAAATGGATCCGGCGCTGGAGCGCAAATACCACACTTGATTTCTTTCTGATAATTAACCTGCTACTTAATATTTACCTCAATTCTGTTCTTGACTGAGGCCTCATGTAAATGTTACTCTCCTTATCAACTACAAACTTCTCCTCCTGGCCCACACCCAATGTAATCATATACCCTGGAATACTCAAACCCTCGCATTATCTACTGAATTTTGGGGGATAGCTCTGAAAACCAGCACACCTAGCACCAATTATTCTAACACCTATGGCAAACGTTGCAACTTTGCAGCCCACTCATTTATATTTATATTGCTACGCTCTTTAGCAGGTGGTATTGAATTCAACCCAGGTCCTGCCTTTTCAACTCTGTCACATACCCTTGAAAATGCCTCTTTCAAATTCTAAAAGGGCTATCTGTCATCCATATAAATATTTGTAGCCTGCTGCCCAAACTGGATGAACTAAGGGCATGTGCCATTTGCATAAGCCGAAGCCATCCTTCTCACCGAAACATGGATAACTTCTAAAATCCTTGATGCAACTGTTCAGAGGCAACACCCTTTTCTTTTTATAAAAGTTCCTGGCACACATAGGGTTGCCAGGTGACTTCTCCAATAATACTGGACACCATGGTGAAAGGTGTGACGCGCTCGACACACACATACAAACCTCTCTGCTCCATGCTGTTTCTTCCTCTCCTTGGCCCAATCCCCAAGTGCCTGACACCTCTTCCTGATTGGCTGCTGCTGGCTAATGTAGCCAATTAGGATGGAGGAAGCTGCTCAGCCGCCTAGCAACAGCCCTGCTTTCTCCCTGTTCAGGGAAATCCCACGGCCCTCCAAGCCAATCAGGTCACTATGTCCAGAGAGGTAATACTGGTATACACATACATGTTCAGTATTACCTCTCATTTTTCACTGGACAGAGTGTCCAAACACAAGACAGTCCTGTTCAATACTTGGCAACCCATCTTTTTCCTATCTGCTTATACACACCTGCACCTACCCAGCACCCAGCAAAGGCCTGAGATACTGTGCACTGCCATTGTATATAAACAATTTGATGTGATCTCCTTTAGAGCTGGGTAAGGAGGAACTGGGCCTCGACATCGAAAAGCTTTTCTGCTTTTTCTCATTTTGGAACCTTTGGAGCAAATAAAATGTTTTTGTGATTCTGATAGTTTTTTGTTAACTTTTACTGCAAAGAAAGTGTTCCGAAGATTTTTCCCGATATGGAAACTATTTTTTTTCAAGTGTTGTTTATGAGACTGTGTTTACAAGTTGTCTCGCTGAAGAGAATACATTTTGCAAAAGAAAAAGGAGTAAGAAAGAATTGTGGAAGCCTCTATGTACTATGAGCTTATTTTGCATGATATCAGTGTTGAGTGTTGATTTTGCAGGTTTTTTTGGTTAAGAATGCTGTGTTTGCTAGGTCCCATGGATGAGGACTGATGTACAAGATGTTGTTGCTAAAGCAAACTACTGTATGAGTTTTTCAAAAGAGAAAAGAGTTGTCATTACCGAGAGTGGAACGTTTTGTGCACAAGTCATGTGTTCAGGACTGTGTTTTGCATGGTCCTGGTATTGAAAATTGCATTGCAAAAGTTATTCTGCCAAGAGAGTTTTACAGAAGTGGGCCCGTATTTCCCACTAACAAAGTTTTTGTAAAAGTGAACAAGATTGCTTTTCCCGCCAAGATTTTTTTTTTTTCTACAGTGCGTCTGGGTAAAACTATTACGGAGAGTCCACATACCCAAGTGGCGCGAAAGTATGGTCACGCCTGTTCAAGACTGTCCAATGAGAATCGAAGGAAAAGAACGAGATCTGTCCTTAATAGTCTTGATAGAGGAGGGCCTTTGTTACAAGAAGAAAAGCATGTGTGGGTAAGTGTGTTACGAAGCCACACCCTGCCTCTTGCCCTGAGCTAGACTTTGTGTATCGAATCAGACTTGAAGAGTTAACAACGTCTCTGTTTGTGTTTTAATCAAATTTTGAGCATTCTACAGCTTCTCTACTTGTGTCCAAACCTCATTTTGAACACGCTGCAATGACTCTTCAGTACCTCAGCTCGAGATGAGGCCTTCTTTGCCTGTCTTGACACTCACCCTTTATGAAGTCCCAGGACGGGTCTTGTTACTTCTGTTGAAGGAAAATAGTTTTTCCAGGCTGTGTGCACACTTTGCAGGTGCCCAACAGTACCTGCAAAGGAGGAGAGTTGTAACGTGATGCCTGATGTGATGAGTGCAGCCCATGCTATCTACAGAGCTCGAAGTTTAGGGATTGTCCCTAATGATACTTATTCTGCATGGGGCAGCAAGATTTACAGTGAGATGAATGTCACATCTCGTTTGCCAGGGACCAACATGGAACCACCTCCCCTGCCCGCTGAGGAGACTCAGAGATGGAAAGTTCCCCCGAATGTTGACGATAAGGAGGATGGGAACAAGAATCCCGAGATGTCTCCCAAAGAGAAACGAGTCACGAAGGTTGTTTTGGATGGCATATCTACAGAAGCAACAGTGCTGGTAGTACCTGAGGACTCCTCAGCTTTTTCGTCCATTGCGGATCAAAGTAATAGTCATTGTGGAGGAGATGACGACAGAGTTGACGTTCCAACACAGTCTGCAGAAGCAGGTGTCCCCCGACTGGCATGTTTTGGAGGTAGTTGCATGATGGATACCGTTTCCACCCTTTTCCTGTCTGGTCGACATGGAAAGAAGGGTGTGATGGTGGAGCGTCCTGCCCAAATTAAGCTGACCAAGATTTCTACTTCTTTGACGGGTAAGGTACTGCACTGGTGGAAAGGTCCATTAAATTCTTTGGAAACGGAAGAGGCCTATCAAACGTACCTCTATTGATGATAGTATGTTGACTGAGCCACCTGTGCTGAAGCAGGGATATCCTTAAAACCTGTTGTTAGCCCTTGAGGACTGGATTTGGCCAACCCTGGCCTATTCACTTGCTCATGTCAGTCTTTCCTTTGTTCTGTTACAAAAACTTCAGCTGACTTTATCCAGATGTGAAATTAGAGTGATGGCAACTACAATGTGCATACCCAAGACTTATGGTAAAAAAAAACATTGTTTTTTTAAAATTAGGCATGACCATGAGACCAGTTGGGTTGATTTTCTACAACCTAATTTCACATCAAACAATGTGTCTCTTTACAATCAGAAGTAGATCACATACTTCAGGCATACCAAACAATATAATCCAATTTAAGATGTGTGAAGTAAACACTGGTTTTAACAAGAATAGTTCATTGTAATTACAACAATATGCAGGAGCAAATTATACTTTATTCTAAAAAGGGTGACTTGGCAGAAACACTGTGGTCAGTGAAATGGTTGCAATCTTACTGGCAGCTTACTGAATATCCGGCTTAGCCACTTTATCGCAGTAGCGAAGGCAGGGACTGTTGTGCCTTCAAAATTCTATTCACAACACTACACCACCAGCACTATATTAGGATCCATCTTTAAAATGCTTATTTTGATAGATTATCTCTATTAGTTTGACATACAACTGCTCAAGTCTATCAATTCACTTTGGCACATTAAGGATCTACATTGTGAAAGGGGGAGTGGAGTGTCTGAAGCTTCAAATAATGAGCACAATATATTGTTCACAGGCATATCATGATCCCTTCTGAGTATCACTGGCAAACATTGGCATCAAAAAAGACCCCCAGATCAGCTTAGAATACTTCCACTCCATCATAAAGAATTGTTCTCTAGAGTAAGCATCAGTTGGGAAATGTTTAAAACATTTACCATATGTGGCTAAGAGCAGCCTAATTTGTCCATTTGGAAATTTAGCATTACTTTTGAAAGGATAGTTAATTTAAAAAAAAATGCCTTCATAGGTGAAGCTTTATATAAAGGGGCTAATGTATCACCCTTGGTCTCCTGAATAATTAGGAATTGTCACCAAAGAAAAATGCAGCAGTTCATGTAAATAACTATTTACCTAAAGAAAATACAAATCCACAAGAGTCAGCATACCTTAATGAGGCATGACAATAGAGAAAAAGCAGCCAGTAGTACTGTATGTGCATCTGCTGAAGCTGACATCGCTTATGGTAAAAATTGGCCAAAACAACTATTATTTGTTTTTGCTTGTCAGAAATAATGTAGCTTGAAAATTTTCAACAGGCAACATGCGTCCAAGCCATTTGTTACTTCAAACGGCCTAATTGTTCTCCTGGCAGAAATAAAAAATTAGGCCACGTATGTCATTTACCTTAAATCCTAATTAATGCACGAGTGTTAGAAATGCTAGAGCTGGGAGAAATGCTTTCTGAGAAAGGCTTTAGTTTGCCTTACAATTTATAGCTTGCATGCAGTGTTCCATTTGTAGTGCAACGTTTGTTCAAATGGCAGATATTGACATGATGTGTGCGCTGCAAACGGATTCAATGATTTTGTTTACTCCTGCAGTTTGTCACATTGTGCCGTTGTGGTGTCGAGTGGGAAGTTCTTTTGTCTCGAAGGTGTAATACAAAATTCTGCAAATTTCTTTCATAAAAATCATGACACATGATCATATATCATACATTTCTATATGTCAATGTCCTATTGGCTCTCTCTTCTTAATCTTTTAGCTACCCCCATCATGTTAGGCATTCATAGAAAAGTGGCACATATTTGAACTTCCAAAATGTTGACGCCCACATTTTTTCCAAACCGTTTGAGTTTTTCCTTCTTCCGTCTCTGCATTGCGTTTATTACATTGCCCCCTCCAGAAGTTACATAGTTACATAGCAGATGAGGTTGCAAAAAGACATACACCCATGAAGTTCAATTTAGAACTTACAATTTTAAAAATGTACTTAGTTACTAATATATTTTACAGACTACAGGTCAATTGTGGGATATTCATATTATTTGTGGTTCACTTGTGTTACATTACACTGCAGTCATGTACAGGAACATATTCATGTGTGTACATACATTATATATATATCCGTAACGAGAATATTTCTGGCTGGGTGAAGGGCATTCTAAAACCACTTGTCAGGAACACACCCAGCTATATCCAGGATACCACCGACCTGCTAAACAAACTGAATGCAATTGGCCCCCTCCCAACAGGAACACTACTAGCTACTATGGATGTTGAGTCACTTTATACAAACATCCCCCACGAGGATGGGATTTCAGCCTGCAGATACTTTCTGGGATCGCAGGAGCCACTCACAGAGACAGTGACTAAATGCATCGAATTTATTCTGACCCATAACTACTTCACATTTGGAAATGACACATACCTCCAGACAACCGGGACCTCTATGGGTACTCGGATGGCACCACAGTATGCCAATCTGTTCTGTGCAAAACTGGAAAGTGACTTTCTTTCCACCTGTCACTTGAAACCCCTTACATACCTTCGCTACATCGATGACATCCTCCTGATTTGGACCTCTGGCGAACAGGACCTCCTACAGTTCTATGACAACTTCAATACGTTCCACCCGACCATCAACCTCAAACTCACCCATTTCCCGGGATGAAGTACATTTCCTAGACACCACCATTACTATAAAGAACAACCAACTACAGACTTCTGTATACCGCAAACCTACAAACAGAGCCAGCTATTTGAGGGACAACAGCTTCCACCCGACACACACCAAACATGCAACCATCTACAGTCAAGCGATACGATACAACCGGATATGCTCCGACACAGCAGACAGAGACCACGGATTAAAACCTTGAGATCAGATTTTATAAACCGTGGATATAACCACAGAATTGTAGACCAGCAAATTCACAAAGCCACCAGAATACCAAGAAGTGATCTCCTTGAATACAAACAGAAGGAGACAAGCGACAGGGTACCTTTGGTGGTCACATATAACCCACACCCATGAGCACTACGCAAGATCGCCAGGAAATTACAACCCATCCTCCAGGAAGATACAAGACTGCAACAGGTCTTCCCTGAAGCACCCTTATTATCATACAGACAACCCCATAATCTCAAGAATATTATGGTGAGGAGTAAAGTATTCAGCAGTACAACTGAATGCGGGACGAAACCATGCCAGGACCCAAGATGCAAAACCTGCGCAATGCTCTACACAGCGGACACAATACAAATACCACACAGGAATCGGGAATACAAAATCAGAGGAAGGTTCACCTGTTCCTCCAGCAATGTCATGTACCTCATCATGTGCATGAAATGCCCGAGGGGGCTGCTACTACATAGGTGAATCAGGGCAGGGGCTAAACAAGAGAATGAACCTGCATCACCACAGCATCACGCGCGGAACAAGAGACAGTCCTGTCGGCGAACATTTCTCTGACTCTGGCCATAAGATGAACGATCTGAAGGTTGCCATACTCAAAGGTAATCTTAAAACACCGAAAGAGAGACGGTTGCATGAATACAAATTTATGCAACTGTTCGGGACACTTAGCGGTGGCCTAAACAGAGATCGAAATTTTATGAGTCATTACTGACACAAGTGAACTCTCTTCCCATGAGTGCTAAAGGCCATGTCTGTACATACTGTGCTATATGTATGCACACACAGCTGTCTCTTACACATAATAATACTCCTTGTTTTTCCATCCCTATACACCAATAGGGACCACATAGTATCCACACACACTTTTTGTTGTGCTACAATCTCTCACATTTCCACACCTACCCACACCATTTATATCCACTCCCACTCCACACACACCTTTTGTAAAGCACTGTATATACTGTGGGCTCTCCATTCATTTATATTCACACAGATACATACACACACACTCTTACATCACTTGCATTCAGGAACCTTTTGACAACTCTAGCCATAAAACTGTCACGCCTGTATGCCCGCAGACCAAGCAAGACCCCAGTACTGAGGTGGGAACGGTATGATACCACACACCCACAGCAGTGGGAGCAAGCCCGGAGTGTGGTATAGCGTTGCTGGGCCTGTTGAAAGAGTTGTTAGCATATACTTGCAACGCTTGGGAGTGTCCGTGAGAATAGTCGTGTCCGTTTGCCAATGTTCAGGGGATCCAGAGAGTAGAGTCGTCAGAGAGCAAGCCAGGTCCTAGGAAGCCAGAGGTCAGCGCAGTCGTATGCGTAGCTGGGTTCAAGGGGTAACCAGGGAGCAGAGTAGTCCAGGGAGAGCAGGGGTCAAAAGCCAGGGAAATCCAAAGTAACACAGGAGCAGGTATTCACAGGAGCACAGAGGGAGCACAGCATAGGACAGGTAACACACAGGGAAACAGGAACTATGCAGAGCGAGGAAGAGGTGGACAGACAGGGATTATAAAGGGAGGTGCACCAATGGTAGAGAGGGAAGGAGTAGAGAGAGAAGTGGGAGAAACAAGAGATAGGTCAGGGAGAGAAGAGGAGGAGACAGAAGGGGCAGTCCTGGGAAAGGCCTGAACAGCTTGGGAGGCGGAGACAGGGAAATCCTGATAAGGAGAGTCTATGCGCGCGGCCCCTGTAAGCTGTGAATGCGCGCGCACAGACTGCAACACAGGTGCGGCCCGCACGGAGCAGGGAAAGGCAGCAGGAGGGGGACGGAGCCAAGCAGAGGGAGTGTGGGCGAGGCCTGTCCCCGTGCGATGGCTAGCAAGGGGAGCGAGGAGCATGTACGCGCGTCCCCCGTGGGCTGAGGGGGCGCGCGCACCGGACGCGTCACTAGGCATGCGGAACACCGCGCTGCGGGCACCACAGGCAGAGGAGGTAACGGGATGGATGGCACCACAGGGGAAGGTAAGGGAGCTACCGCAGAGGAGAGGGAGCAAGGAGGATTATGGCAGGGACTGTGGGAACGCGTGGGTACACGAGACCTGCGGGGAACGCGCTGGAGCAAGGGGAGAGAGGTATACGGTGAAGGAGAGGAGTGAGAAGGGTCAGGAAGGATAACGGGAGATGGGAGAGAGGGAGAGGAAGAGGAAGGAATCTCCTGAGTCGTCACAAAAACACATCCACACCGGGGGAAGGACAAGCACAGATAACATTCCAAGAGACACTGTTTATAGTATACCTTTTGCTTGCTTCATTCATTGTCGCCGGAAGAAGAGATCAGTGTATACTGATTGCTGTCTCCCTTTTTGCTGCTATGCGGTAATGTATACTTTTATATATATATATATATATATATATTGCCTGGATGAAGCCGTCCCCTATTGGCCAGCTTGTATGTGAGGAGGTGGGAGTGCGGTGGATGCTCGGTGTCGTTGACTTCCGCATTTTCATTGATTCACGTGGGATTTTCCTATTGGTGGTGAGTGGATGATTGCATTGGGTTATCGTGGGTATATAAGTTTTGCTATGGGCATTTGTTCACTGCAGTACCTGGAAGAAGGTCCCGTTCAGAGGACCGAAACGTCGGTTGGTTGCGGTGCCGGTATGTTTTAATACATATACTTTTGGATTATTAACGTGGTGTGCTTTTTTGCCAGTGTCATACCTGGTGAACTTGGCTTATTGGATTTCTATGGGACAAGCATTTGTCTTTATGACATGGATGGTGTAGTGCAGTTCTGGACTTACATTTATGTATGTATATATATAGTTGACACACTCTCAGATCATACAAAGTGTTTACATTTATTGATACAAACATTTATTGACGTTTCGTCCATTTGAAACGTCGATCATTGTACTGTATCAATAAATGCAAACACTTTGTAAGAGTTGAGGGGGCGTCGCCTCTTCGAAAAATGTCTGTTCAGATAGTGTCTGATGCACCCAGGCAATTGCTCTATGTAACCGTGATGTCTGTCTGTCTGTCTATCTATCTATCTATCTATCTATCTATCTATCTATCTATCTATCTATCTATCTATATGTTAATCAAACCCAAAGATCCAGGCAAAAGACAAGACAGCACATTGCAGGTAAGTGGCAAATAATGATATATTAATATTTACATAGACAATATTTTAGAAGACTGTTGTCTTTTGCCTGGATTTTTGGGTTTGGGTAAAGTATTCTTTATGCTATATTTATGATGTGTGCACTTGCCAGTTTATGCCATAGCTCAGCGGTGCGCAAACTGTGGGGTGCGAGATTAACTGCGGGGGGCGCTGGGTTTACAGAGGCCCAGCGCTTCCCGAAGGCACTTAAATTAAGTGCCGGGGAAGTGGCGAAGGCCTCTGTAACCCTTACTTACCGTGGTTCAGCCGGCATCTGGAGACGCACCGGGGTCATGTGACATCGCGTTGCCATGGCAACGTAATGAAACCCAGATGCCGGGAACCACGGTAAGGAGGAGAGAGGGAGGGGGGCACGCGGAGAGCAGGACAGCCGGCAGGGGGGCGCAGGGGGGCGCAGGGGGAAAAGATTGCACTCCCCTGCCATAGCTAATTTAAGTATTACCACATACATATATACATATATTTGTGTGTGTGTGTGTATGTATATATATATATATATATATATATATATATATATATATATATATATATATACACACACACAAACATGCAAAGTTAAACATGCCACTTAAGGAAGATATAACAGTCAGTTAAATTATTTGGAAAAAAATGCATAGTCCTTGATTCTTCACCTCACGTTAAAAACCTTAGTGAAATATTGAACACCCCACTGATGATAATCATGTCCATAATGATACCCATGCGATGATAATAATACAATGAGGAAATACTGATACTGAAAAAATGTACATGCTTGAGTACAACATTATAGGCATGTAGAATCAAATTACATGGGCACTAAAACCATTGCTCTCTGAAGTGATTTTTTATGTAAACCTTGGATTGGTAGCATATTTCATTTGCAATCCCATGAAGCACAGGCTTAGAAATCCTTGCGCCTCTGCACTGAAACAACAGAAGGCAAACTGTATCATACTGTGGGGGGACTGCACCTCTCTACTAGGGAACAGTTTGTAGCAAACAGTCCACAATATGAAAATGTATTTAATGCAATTAATAATTTAAGAAGTGAGAGCATGTGCTCTTGGAAAGTTCAATGCTTGTCAGAGTGATAGATGCATGCTTCACCACCAGTACATTTCATATGAAGAGCAGAGGGATTTTGCAAACTTGTGCTGACCTTGGGTTGCCGTATATAGGAGGCAGATTGCAAATGCAGAGCTGCTTATGGTAGAAAAGTGCATCAGCTCTCAATTTACAGCTCTAGCCCCAATTAAAGAACTGTAAAAACATTAAAATTAATGCAGTCTTAACTCCTTGCTCAGTCTCTACTTTCTTAATTAGTGCATGCTGTAATTATTCAGTTTTTGATATCCGGAAAATTATCACATGGAAATTATTTTAGGCTCAGTAACAATAGCAGCTACCCTTTCTCAGAAACTCGATTAACATATGGAAGTAATTAACACTTAATTACAATGAAAATACTATTACTGCGGATGCTTAATGCTTGCACTCAAATCAGAAAATTTAGAACAGCGTGAAATGGTAGTGTGTACAGTTCAACTACAATATTATTTTAAACATGAAATAATAACAAACTTAGATTTACAATGTTGGGGCAACTGTGAAGTGTGAACTGATAACATATTCAAATTGATTTTATAAAGTCCTCACCACCAGATGGTCTCATCTCATTTATAGAAAAATGAAACAGAAATGATTGATTGCTCATTAGATGAGTGTACAAGAACTGGTTAGTGGGCAAGAAGCAATGGAACCAGCAGTAAAGGAAGGCAAGGAACATTCTCAAGCAAACCACTAATTCCGTTGCAACAACCAAATCATTCTGGGGTACGAGAGAGCTGCTGATGCCTTGAGTGAATCTGAAATGTAAATGTCCTTGTCTTTCAACGATCCCTATGCACCATCTCTTTAATTTTGCTCTTTGTTGGTTTAATACTCAAACCACTGCTCTAATTGATTCTAGAGACCTCCTACTGTTTGAACGGAAGAGCTACGGCAAAATGCATGAATGCTCTTCCATTTTCTCTCATGCTTTGTTTGTATTAGCTTGGATACATTTATGGTAGCGCCCTCTTTGGGGATGTGTGAAATAGGTCCTGGTCTCTATAACACACTCATAAGCTACACTGGCACTGGCTTGTTATGAGTCACAGTTAAATCAGATGATATATAATTGTATGTGCGCCCAACGGATATAAGGATGAGTAGAAAATAAGTAAACTTTGGCCTCGGTTTAGGTCTGGAAGAGGCCAAAAAAGGATCGAACCTCTGGACTCACAATGAGTTATCTTTCAGGACCCAGGAGAGGATAAACCCTGTGAAGTGATCCTCTGGGAATTGTTGGCCAAAAATATTAGCCCCCCTCCAGGCTTTAAGAGGTGAGATGTGAAAGCAAGGCACATTTCTGATATTGGATTAGGTATGTATAATTCAAAACAGGAGGCGCCCCATTTGCTGGGTTTTTCAATGATGTGAGAAGGAAATGTATTTCTGGAGGCTGAGGAGGCTGCGTCAATTCTGAAAGTGACCTGAAGAAGAAACATAATTTAGACTATGAAGACATTTCTGTACAAAGAATACAAATACTTTAGCACTGGGTGGCCAACTCCAGTCCTCAGGGGCCACCAACAGGCCTGGTGTTCTGGCCCAAGCACACCCTGACAGATGAGTAGGGACAGGCAGGTTAACTCAATCCCATATATCAAGCAAAGGAACCTTCTTACTTGCTGAAGTGTTTATTTGGGGCAACAACATACAAATAAAAAGGGGGATAAAAGTACTGAGGGAACACTGGGACATAAGAGCAATGGAGGGGAAGGGGAGCTATGAGGGAAGTGGCTAAATGCAAGATATAGAGATAGGCAAAAATCAGTAACTTTACCAGGATAGGAGAGATGTCTGCTCGAGATGACTGCTGGTACTAAAAGACAGCATGCTGGTCTGGGTTGGTGGGAAATTAACTGGGACAATACCACCGGGCAAGGGAAGAGGGAGCAGTCCATCCTGGTAAAAAGGCAGGGGGTTGCCAAGGCAACTGGCTGAAGCCAAGAAACCCACAAGGGGTCGCAACATTGTTGCAACAGCTAGGCTGGGGAGTGCTGGCAGCCTGAAGACAGAGAAAAAACTAAATCCTGTTCCAGGACACCAGGTATTACGGCTATCCCTGCTTCTGCACAGGGGGCTCAGTCATTCTGCACCACCTGTGCTGAAGCAGGGATATCCTTAAAATCTGACCTGCTGGTGGCCTTTGAGGCCTGAAGTTGGCCACCCCTGCTTCAGATGTCAGAGGGTGATGATTAATGGGAAGAAGATGACTACCTAAGCCATATGAGTTTGCAGGAGATCAAATGCGTTGACTGGACACCATTCATCATGTCAGATATCACAACCTCTGCTATTCAGAAGAGCAGCTTTACCAGTGAGATAAAACAGCTGCTGGGTAGCTCCTCTGCCAACTCTCACTTTTAAGCTCTACTACTCACACCTATTGCCAATCAACCTTGTGGATACTCCCCCTGCCTTCCTGTAAAGCTAATCATGTCCGGGTTGCCAGATCAATGTGCTTTTGCCTTTGCATCAAGCCTTGCTATCAGAACACCTATCCATCTGACTTGCTTGTTGCCCGATGTTCTGCCTGCCTGACTACGCTCATGACCTCTGCCTGCCCTGACTCCAGTCTGCCTGACTACATTGGTGCTTTCTATCTTCCCTGACCCTGTTATACTATTATCCTGCCTGTCACCTGCTATCTGCCCTGACCTCAGCCTGCCTGACTTTTGCTTCTGCCTCGTCCATATCGCTACGTTTGTTCGTCAATCCTGCCTTTCGCCAACTCTGTAGAGCTCAGCCTGTCTCGATGTCCACGCTCTGGGATCCATCCAGTTCTGCCTGCTACAGCCATCTGGATCTGCTTCCGGTCATGGAGCCCATCTTCATTGGTGCCATACAGATGGTAGAGAACTCCTTTTGATAGGCAATTGATTTTTGGAGTGAGACAGATGATGTTCATAGTAGTAGTGCTTTTTGATGAAATGTGATTTAGTGTGAAAATAAGCTGATATTGAAGGAACTGTAAACTCTCCCGACCTGAGAAGACCAAATAATAGCAATCTCCACCACACGCATCAAATATCAGCATGAATCAAGATATTTAAAAAAATGAAATGTAATACCCAAAAGAAAGACTAGAAGGCACAACATTTTGGGGGTAACCCCTTTGTCAGGTAAAATTGAGCTGATAGAGCCATAGAACACCAGATAGATTGCCGCTGTTTAAGTTAGATTAGTTGCTGTCTTGAAAGGGCGGGTAGCTAAGAGGTTGACGAGTTGACAAAATAGTGAGCCTTCCATTGGAATGTGGGGATTTGGAACTTGCAGAGAAGATTTGCGGATACCGTTTAATAGTAACTTGAAGTATGGATGCGCCATGATAGAAGGCTTGCTGGGAAAGGTGACCAGAAGGGGATGCTGAATGTCGAGAAGGTAAAATGTTATGGACTGCGTGATAATCTGAGAGACATAAAACAGCTGGTAGAAAAGGCCCCAAAAAACTTTCAAAGAAAGCGATTGGGATACTGGTTGGATGAGGGATAGAAAGTTAATAAACTAGGCCCAAACAGTGGAATATATTTTGCTGGTGTTAGAAACCAGAGCATGCCAAATAAATTAACGAGCTTGAGAAGAGAATAACTTTAACACATAATTAGGTCACTGAAGGCTAGAGACGGAGTAGAATTTGGGTCTGTTGAAGGTTGATAAATGAAAGATTTCCTGCAATTAAAAAACATGAAAGAGCATCAGCTGCAAGGTTGGTACTTCTGGGGATAAGTTTAAAATCAATGGGAAATGTGTGATATAGGGATAGCCAGGTCAGTCTCTACATGGATAGTACAATCTTGAGGAAGAAGATCTTGATTTATTCATAATTTCAGAAGTGGCTTCATTGTTCTTTGTACAGAATTAGACTGTTTAGTGTGACCAGAGATGGTCCCAAGACCCAGTTTACACTCACAATAGGATGGATTTCGAAGAAAGCGGAAGTTTTATGTAATTTTTAAGTTAAAATAGGTTTGAAGGCTATTTAGAGGAAATGCAAGCATTTTAGAAAGTTGAGGTGTAGGCAAACTTTGGTGAAGCATCTGTAACAACTTGCAGAGAGTAAGGAGCAGGATCCTGGGACAATTTAGATGTAGCAAGTGTTATTGGGATATTAACAGAGCCCCCTTTGGCCATTCCAATATTTCAGGAAGCGTTCCCACGTAGATATGCCAGATTTTGCAGAAGAGTATATGGAGATAATGTACAATGGAGTCTAAAGTGAATAAGAGGAGAGAGAAAAGTTGTGAGATAGCGCCCCTTGTGGGATGGTTCTGATGGTGAAATGGAGCTAGCCTAGGAGAGATAAGGATCTAGGCTAGCTCCATTTCACCATCTCATGTTGAACAAGTATTTCTTGAGGAAAATGACCAGGTTTTGCATAGAGTTAAATGTATATTTCGGTACACTCGCTGCCCAAGGTGATCCCCATCTTCTCTGCTGAAAGTGGAACTGAAAAGTTATGGGATAGTTTGATTGCAAGGAATAAATCATCCAGAAGATGGATAACTACTGGCCAACCAGAGTAGTTAAGTATAAGCCAGCATAGGGCCCTATTCCAGTAGCTGCGGTATTGTACATGTCAATCAGCGCAATTTGACAGGGGCGGGAATTGGGATTGCGCCGTATTTTATAAGATGTTACACTTCTAAAATATTGTGTCTTTTGAAATCAAACATTCCGATTGAGTAAACATGCAATACAAATCGCGCGATCTTAACTTTGTCTTTTTAAAAAGAACTAACATAACATAAACTCTGAATTTTACAATTACTGTAGGGGGAAATGAGCCCTTTATTACATGTTGATGTTATGTGTATATACACCGTGTTCAGGAAAAAAGGGGCCCCTTTCTCTTTTCATCATATCTTATATATTTATCACTCAATCGCCATGAAAATGTGCACAATTGTAGGTTTTTTATGTAGATTAACACTATATCAGAAGCTCAATGTAGACAATCAACTAATGTTAACTAGATTGATGTCACTGTTTTATGTCAGAAAGTACAAGATACACCGCGGGAGGTTCATTAAACTTCATAGCTCGTAAATGTGTTAAACTGGTCTAATCTCATCTGAAACACTAAGATTACTATAAAGTTTGAGTTCAAAATATGATTCAAAGTGATTATTAAACATGTCCTCCTTCTGCTGAAATGGCCGTCCAAAGACAGGAACGCCATTGAGTGAATGCATAACCGATAACGCGTTGATCCAGCTGCTCCCACTCCTGAACGATACGTTGTTTTATGAATTCATTCTTTCAGTCCTCCTAATGATCCTCCTTTATCAGGAAACATTTTATGTAAGCATTTTGGACCATAATTCTTACTCTGTATCAAGTACTTTATAACATGCTTATCATCTTCGCTAAACACCATTTTGTAACTTTTCACTGCACAAGATCATCACACTGTCACACCAATACCAAAGAATATTTATTAGATTAACAAATAATTCCTAAATGTAATAATCTACTGTGACAGACCTATAATTGCTCAAATTGTCCTTAAAAATTAGTGATTCTTCTGCAAGATATGATGAAAAATAAAAGGGGTCCCGCTTTTTCTGAACACAGTGTGTGTGTGTGTGTGTGTGTGTGTGTGTGTATATATATATATATATATATATATATATATATATATATAATATATATATATATCTCAAAAGAAAAGAGCGCAAATGACCAGTAGTAAATAAAACTATGAACAATTTAATAAAACAAGACAATTAATGCCCCTAAATCGATATACCAATTTGAGAGAATTTAGATAATGTTACGCTCTTTTCTTTTGCTACACGTTATTATGGATTAGGTTTATCCTTACTAGAGCAGCACTTTTCCTTCTGTTAATGCATTTTTTTAATTGTCATTTTTGTTGATTGCATTTATTTTTCACTCTACTCTTTACATTATTCACTACTCTAATTTGAGCGCTGGTATACTTATTTGTGTGTGTGTGTGTGTGTGTATATATATATATATATATATATATATATATAAATATATATATATATATATAAATATATGTATATATATATATATATATATATATATATATATATATATATATATATACACACACACACACATACTGTAAATATGTATTGGCTAAAGGAGTGTCTTAAAGATATTGATGATCAGCCTTTTCTTAAGGTACAATTTCCTTGTCGTTAATTTATGCCAATTGGGCCGACTCTCTAAGAGGGCAATGGCGGATACGAGAAGGGACCAATGATAACACAGTTGGATAGTTCTTGGTAATTAAGTTGAACGACTATTTCTAGTTCATTAATAGCAGAGAAAATGTTAGGATACTCATATGAAGAGGGTAAGAAGGACACCCAACCGGGGGGAAAACGCCATGCACTTCTATCATAGAACTGCCGAAAATAAGCTGATACTGCTGGGTAACTAAAATATATATTTATTTAATCATCGGAGCATACAAAAAATAGCAAGTCCCTCGTGGAGGGACACCCTGATGCGTTTCATGCCCTTGAGGCACTTTGTCAAAGAATACTGGCCAAGAGGCCTGTGTGAAATCCTTGGGGAAATCCCGAGATGAGAAAAGATGTTTGGGGCATACTGTATTGGCGCGAGCTCTGTGGCAGATGGAACAGATGTGAAGTATTCAACATGAGCTGAATTGGCATCCCTGGGTGTTGAAATTGTTACAGCTTTGAGACTTGCCTAAGTAATTGAAACTTGTCCACTTGAGGGCAGTCACCTATAGAATTAGATGTGAAGCATGAATGTTACTGTCCCGGCCAAGCTTATTCTAAAGCTTGCCGGGAGCATAGCGGGCTAGCCGCGGGTCTGTTCTCCGTTTAAAAACGGAGTTTCCCGCACGGCGGCCGCTTCAATAGATAAGCGCTAATGGCGCTTACTATTGAAAGCGCCCGAGGCACGGGAAAACCGGACGGTTTTCGGCTGAAGACAGCCGCGTGCCGCCCGTGCTATTTTTAAACTGCGGGGGCAGCCGCATTAGATTCAGCCCGGCCGCTACTGTAGGAACTGAAGAAGTACCATGTAGAGAAGAACTGAATTGAGAATCCTGAACTGAATATTATTATTATCATTGTTTATTTGAAAAGCGCCAACGTATTCTGCAGCGTGGTACTTTGGGGAAACAGAGATTTGATAATTACATTAACAATTACATACAAATATGGACAAGCATGACAGAGGCCCCACACTAAACCCCCATGACAATTAAATTACTTGCTGGGGGGTGAGCGCCGGGCCTCTGTAACTCTCTTACTTTCTCTGGTGGCATCTCCTCCATGGTCCTGCCATCATGGCTCTGCGATGTCCAATGGCGGCGTGTTGCCATGACTACGGGATGTCACAACCCCATGTGGCGTTATGTTGTCATAACATCGGGATGCCCTGTGGTGCTGCGTTGCCATGATAACGTGACCCCTCATGGCGCCACAACATCACATGAGGCCCCATTGTCATGGCAAAGCGACACCATTTGACGTTGCAGAGCCATGATGACTGGACTAAGCAGAGGGAGATGCCGGGAAGAGAGATGCTGCCAGAGAAGAGAAGAGCAGAGAACCTGCACATGTCCTTGCACCGAGCCCCGCAAACATCCCAGCCGGCCCTGCAAGCATAGTGGAAAGCATAGTAAGTCAAAGCTAGGGTTTTAAATTTGATTCTGGAGGATATGGGAAGCCAGTGTAGAGATTTGTGTAGTAGAGCATGCAGTAGTTGACATGTGACAGCTTTAAGACCAGTGAAGTGATACCAGAAGAATTCATTCTTCAGGACGCTTCAGTCTATATTGAATTGAAAGAGTGGCTGCAGCAACTGCTGAGAAATACAGTTATAGTCATAGAATGAAGTATCCCCAAATCTGTTTCCTAGGTCCACTAGGTTGTATAAGTAATGGTATAATGCTTCCCTTCTGTGCAGAACAGAAGAACAGATTATATCTCTGGAAAAAAATGAAAGCAAGGACTAACTCTGGAATAGTACATTTGTTTTGAAAGTCATGGGTCTTTAGCCTTGAGTATAACTGAAATATCACTGCAGGATTTGAGGATATTATCCTGTTCTTTATTTGGTCTTGCAAAGAAATGAGGAGATATACTAAGTTAATATCCTTGCCTTCTACGATATCCATGCAGGGAAGACTAAGGGTTAATTCCCTGTATATCACATTCTGTAACCATTCCCACAATTGTGTTGTTTCATTTTCTATGTAAATAGCTGTATCTAGAAAATGTAAAGAGAGGATTCACCACAAGAAAGTTAAGGAAACACCAGACCTTGCCCTATCCCAAGGCCCTAGACAGTCATACTCACCCTTGTTCTTTTATTCACTAGTAATAGGGACAAGGATAGTGATTGACTGCTGATTGCTGTGGTCTTGCAAAATAAAGAGCGGCCTAAGAGAGTTTACATGGAGTGCTGAGTCTCCTGTGAGCCTTCATCTACAATCTCCCTGGTCTCAGCTTATCACAATGGCCCGTCGACAGCAATCCCAATTAAAGGTTATGGGCCAGTATGAATTAACGCAACCAATCTGTTGTTAACTCTCATTGACTTGAGAGTTAACACTGAATCGGGTGCATTAACCTGTACCAGCGCTTAATGAATTTTGCAGCTCACTTGCTAATTTGATTTTTGAAAAGTTTACTGTTGGTCTAACCTCATGGCTTTTCCCCTACAGAACACTGTAGGAAAACTTGAATAAATGTGCTTATATTGTTCAATCAAATTCAAATGTAAATACAGATATTGTGCTTCAAGATGTGCACAATAGTATGAGCACAGACATTCAGCACATGCAAAAGTATGTGCTGTATGAATGACATCCAAGGGGATTTCCTTTTGATTGGTCAAACATGCCATACAGTATACAGAATTCCCACACTAACAAAATCAAATGATACCTTACTCAGCAGCAACCATAAATCATATTTATGTATGTCATTTAAAAAAAGAAAAGAAAATAGATTCATACAAAGACAGAGTAACACAAGAAAAGGTTATTCCCCAATACTTTGTCAAGTATATAATTGTAGGTGTGTGATATATTTGAAAGAATAGAATATGTAAATAACCATAGATAGATAGTATGGTCATTATAAATAAATGAAATTATTTCAGTTCCAATTTATGTCAACCTCTAATTGAGATGGACAGTCCTTTCTTAAAATTCTCTCAATATGACATCGCACATGTTAGCTGTTTACTCTATATATTTCAGGATGAAGCCACACCATTATCGCATTCTCCTAACATACTGTATATATCAACATAAAGCATCATATATATGTCAGTGTGTATATGTATGTGTTTGATATAGAAGTGGAGAATGTGTACATATTAATTCTTTAATCATGATAAAAGACTAAAGTCAATATTCCTCATGTTTGTACGATGCAGATGTAGCCAGCTCCCCCATGGCTCCCCGGTCCTCCTGCTTTTCCCTCCCCCCTTGCCTTCTGCTGCGGAGGTGGTGCTGCGTGCCGTCACAGTGGGCGACGGGCTGGCCGGAGGCTCCGGCGGCTCACTCAGCAGGTCCCCACAGACCCCCTCCTATACTGCCGCTGCATGTGCCAAACGTACTGCGCATACGTAACTCTGTAATGGCCACTGGCTTCTACTCTGCGCAGGGCTCACGCTTGTGCAGAGTAGAAGCCAGTGGCCATTACAGAGTTACGTATGCGCAGTACGTTTGGCACATGCAGCGGCAGTATAGGAGAGGGTCCGTGGGGACTACAATTCTCAGCAGCCCCCGAGACATGCAGTCACATGGGCGCAACAGGCCAATAGGGCAGTATGGCGGCCAGTATCACGGGCAGCCAGGAAGAGGTTTTGGCGTGCTCAGGGCTAACAGTTAGTCGGTGCTGGGACACAGGTAGGGGAGGGTGTAAGTGCAGGGCGTCTGTGGCCCCGGCACTAGGCTAGAGACTCCCCAATAGGCCCAGACTCCCATATTAGTATTGTGGCAGCTACAGGACTGGCCCCTTAGGTAGGGACATGGCCCCTTTAGCTGGTTAGAAGCAGGTACACAGCTACATTGCTGCAGAGCCTGTTGAGAGTGGTCTGGGCTCAGATCACTTGGCAAGATACCCAGACTGTCTGTAAGTGGGACACTCCAGCGGGATACCACCCACGTGGAGGAGGACCCACCACAAAAGCAGAAGCATCGCTGGATTGGCGGATCCTGGAGGTTTCGGATCTCCGTGAGCCAACAGGTAAAGCCAGCACCCATAGACTCTTTACCCTAGAGGGAAAGAGGGCTACACAGAAAATAAAGAAAATATCAGATTTATTACCATTACAGGGTTTCAAAAGCCCCTTTTATCACTTTAACTTTTTAAATACCTGTTGTTATTAAATACCTCCCAAAAAGGGGATGTCTAGGAGGTGGAGCCTCAAGATGACTAGTTTTTGGAACTCTCAGTAGGCCTTACACAAATAAACAACCATCGCCTGTTAAAACTGGCTTTTTAATACAAATGGGGTGCACTGGTGTGTGACGGAATTGGAGCTTCCTATTGGGATCACCATTTTCACCTGAAACCCTGTTCCCCAGAAGTTAAGTGACTGTAAAGATTTGAGGCCTGCCACTTGGCGTGCTCGATGGTGGCAGCATCGCAATGATCTCACCATGTGGTAGGGACAGCATCCGATGCATGCCTCTTTATCCTGGACAATCTCCCATGGAAAATGATTGTCCTCTTTATCCGTCTTGATGGAGCACCACTTGGTGAATCTGCTGCTGAACGAGAATGGACACCAGAGGCGGTTAGCTTATAGTCTTGCAACATTGCAGAGCGAACTCTCAGAGGACTTCAGATCCCCTTTTGCTGACTCGTGTGATCTTCTGTATATCGGAAATACAGAAGGCAGTCTCACCTTTCTACCTGCATGGACTAAAGAAGCCAGAAACATAGATACAGTACTTGATCATAGATACAATATAGATCATAGATACAATACATGATCATAGATACAGTACATGATCATAGATACAGTACATGCTCCCCCTCCCTGAATTATGATAGGTTCCACTGAATACGCTGTATAGCAACCTTTTTTATTTCTCTTTTCTGAAACTGCTAAGTGACTTTACATCCAGGAAATAATTTATTTAATGTACTTTAAATACCTATTCAGCTTGTTAGAGCCTCAAATGAGTTTTTAAATATGGACACTACTGTTTAACATGTCAAAGAAATCTGGTAGAAAATTGTGCTCAATAGAAAGAGGTGATCTGGCACAATCAATGAAGCACTATAATGTCACCTGCCGGTGCCCACAGACCAAGGGGGGTCGTCCTACCAGGTCCCCAAGTGGTATCAGGGTAAAGAGAATAGTCCAGGCACACGGTCTTATCACAAAGTAGAAAATTTAATCCAGCATAAATCCAATGTTTAGGCTGCACACAGGCAGCCTTTGTCAAGGAGAGAAAACTGTGCTCCACATTACACACTCTTAAACTCCAATACCAGCGTAAAACATCTGAACTTACACATAGAAAACTCGACACTATAGTTAATATTGCATACATTTTTACAAGGGTTGGTGCTCTGCAGAGCTCTGAGAAAAGGCGCACCTGAAACATGAAAAGAAGCCACTAAAGGATTCTTTAAAGAGGCAATGCAAGCGGCACTTATATATATATATATATATATATATATATATATATATATATATATATATATATATATATATATATATACACCGGTATATATATATATATATATATATATACCGGTATATATTTTAATACAGTATATGCAGCCTTTGATTACATGCATTGAAAACTAATTACCTAAGCTGCTGATCGATACGTTCTCCTGTGATCGATCAGTAAAGATCCTGCTTCCAAGGGTTCACTAAATGGCTGCATTTCCATTTCAATCAATCATCCACTCAGTGTAACTCAGCAGCTACAATGTATCTTACTAAGGTAACATTATCTATTGTTACAGTTTGCAGCTGAAACTGCTGGGAATATTGCCAACACATTATCACAAACCAGAAAGTTACAAAGATCTTGCACTGCTGGGGAGGTGCGCTAAAACCTGCTACAGATATCAAAGGATGTTTAATATATTAAAACTCATTAAGAGATTAATAAAAATACATTTAAAAAAAGGTAGTAAGTAATATATAACACTACAGAACTGATTTATTAAAAAAAAAACTAAAAAAAACATGTAGTATATTGCTCGGATTGTTCCTTTAAATCACATATCTTTATTTGCCTTTACTGAGGCGTGGGTAACACAGTGAACACAATGAACACAACGAACACCTAACGACATAATTCTCCCTTTGTGGGCAGTGCAGCATCCCTGAGAAGAGTAGAAATCATAGGTCAAAGTTGACCAGTTTTGCCTTATCATTCTTTGACACGCTTCTTATATACATACTGTATGTGCTCTATGTGTATCTTTATTTATACAGCGCCCACAGCTGTACTTAATGCTTTACAAGAGAGACATTTATAGTACAGTAAGTGTAACAAATAAGATCAGACAATAGGAATGGAAATTCCTGCCCTGCACAGCTTACAATCTAAGTCAGGGGTCTCAAACTCCAGTCCTCAAGGGCCACCAACAGGCCAGGTTTTATGGATATCACTGATTCAGCACAGGGAGCTCAATCAGTGGTGCAGTCTTCCAATGAGCCACTGATTGAGCCAGCTGTGCTGAAGCAGGGATATCCATGAAAGCTGGCCTATTGGTGGACCTTGAGGCCTGAGTTTGAGACCCCTGATCTAAGTATACAGTATGTGATGCATAATGTATATGCATAATGTGTTATACATTATACTGTACACCACATAATATATTAATAAACTCCTATACTGTATGTACAGTATTATTCCTCAGCTTCTCTATTAAGAGTTACAGTACAGTAGATTCCCAAAGATCTATTTTAAGAGCATCTTCCAGGCCAGGGAGTCACTTTTGTTTTTTTTCTCCATTGTACTCGGCTTCTATCACACAGCATCATTATTATTTTATACATGATCTCGGTTCATCTTCATTTTTTTTTTTTAACTTTATTTGCATGTTTATCTCCTTAAACAATTGGGTTAAACCAGGAAAAACATAACAAGGTTATTTGTTAATTAGTTGATTTTACTGTTAAAAAAAAATAAAGGGCACTTTACAATAGGGATTGTCTGACACCTGGGAACCAGTGAAACATCTGTATAGGTTTATGTTAGTAGCTGTTCCGGTACATGTGATGTACGTATCCCTGTAGTTCAGATATTACTGAAACAAATTTTTTTGTGGTCTGTCGATTAAAATAGTTTTTTTTATTAAAGATATACGGTTACATGAATAAGGTGGTGTTGCCTGAATTCTAGCTGATCTCCACGAGCACCTCTCATTGATAGGAGGGAGTATGATTAAAATGCTCTTTAAAAGCAACAAAATCTTGATCATATGCAAAGGTAGAAAACACAACTATCTATTGCAGGGCTGCTCAACTCCAGTCCTCAAGGGCCACCAACAGGTCAGGTTTAAATGATATCTCCCCTGCTATAATCCCTCTCCTGGCTTCCTATCAAATCCGGCATCTCACACTCAATTCTCCTCCTCACTTTTAAAGCTTTACACTCTTCTGCTCCTCCTTACATCTCAGCCCTAATTTCTTGCTATGCACCATTCCGACTCTTGCGTTCTGCTCAAGGATGTCTTCTCTCTTTTGTGTCTAAAGCCCTCTCCCGCCTTAAACCTTTCTCACAGATTGCCCCACACCTCTGGAATGCCCTTCTCCTCAATATCCGACTAGCACCCTATCAATCTATGGGACCCAACTCAAAACACACCTGCTTAAGGAAGCATATGAGTAGCTCAATGAGTGATAGTTTTACACCTTGGCCCCTTGCACACACGCTTACCAGAACACCCTCCTATGGTCTCTGTACGTCCTTCCTACCAACCAATTAGACTGTAAGCTCTTCGGAGCAGGGACTCCTTTTCCTAAATTTTACTTTTATGTCTGAAGCACTTCTCCCCTTTATGTGTTATTTATATTATTTGTTATCTATATGATTATCACGTGTATTACTACTGTGAAGCTCTATATACATTAATGGCGCTACATAAATAAAGACATACATACATCCCTGCTTCAGAACAGGTGGTTCAATTAGTGCTCAGTTGAAGACTGAGCCCCTGATTGAGCCACTTGTGCTGAAGCTTGGATGTTCTTAAAACCGGACCTGTTGGAGGATTTTGAGGACTGGGGTTAAGTACCCCTGATCTAGTGCTAAACAGAAAAAGCCCAATTACTAAGCAGTACTATGATATAAAACACGGACGATACCTTACAGGCTGCAGCCAAACATACACTTGGGTAAAAGTATTATTAGCTACAGTGATATGCCACACGGGGAAATGTCCAATCGAAACAAGAAGGCCAGCAACTCTAGTTTTAAAAAGTTTACTTTTCAGACTTGGCTGAACTCAAACAGGTTTTCCTCCAGGCTTCGTCTGTACATTGCACCATCCATTCTCCCCTCTATCCTGACAAGCATCCCAGTTCCTGCTGAAGAGAAGCATCCCCATAACAAGATGTTGCCACCACCATGCTCGACAGTTTGGATGATGTTGACTGGGTGATCTGCAGTGTTGAGCGTGCACCAGATGTAACGCTTGGACTTTAGACCAAAAAATTACATTTTTGTCTCGTCTGACCACAAAACCTTTTTCCACATGTCTGCAGTATCATCTATATACTTTTTCGCAAATAACTATTGAACTTGATGGTCTAAATTCCAAGCATTGCGTTTTGGCGCAAGCTCAACACTGCACATCCATTTCACACCACCTTGCGAGCCCTCCACTATTCCCCCCCACTCTCCCCATGTATTCCCCCCCTCCTGTCTCACTCTTATCCCATTCTCTTACTCTTTCCCCCCCAACTCCTCTCTCTCTTCCTCACTCCCTCTATTACACCTCCCTCTCTCCTCTAACCCCCCCCTCCTCTCACTCAATCCCACTCCCTCAATTCCCCCTCCCCTGGCCACACACACACCATCTCCCCCACAATAATTACACCAACCCCAAATGCATAGAAAAAAACTTCCCCACAAATACATACAGTACAACCCC
>NC_134490.1:59488128-59545628 GCF_040206685.1 Ascaphus truei | reverse complement strand
TATCTAGCTCCTCTCTGCTCTCAGTCTTTGCTCGACATAGTCTCTGCATGGAAGTACTTCAGGATTCTCTTAGTGTTTTCACAGGTTCTGACATGGCTCGTACGACTACCCCCTCTGGCTCTCGATCTCGGCACTCCTTGGACAACGCTCTCTCTGATACCCCTCAAACCCGGCTTGGACTACAACCTATCTGCGCTCTCCACTCCTTGACCTCGGAAAGGCATTTCTTCACTCTATCTCTACAACCGGTACCGGCAAGTATTGTCTACATTACTACACCTGGCCTGGCAACACTTTATACCACACTCCGGACACGCTCCCTTTGCTGCAGGTGCGTGTATTACCACTTCCCCTTCAGCTCAGGGGACGGGTCTGGTCTGTGGGCAGCACCGGTGTAACATTATGTCGAGCCCACAAGACGCAGACCAGACAGACATGACCTCCATGATGACGACCATGTATCAACAAGTCCAGGCCCTAATGGACCAAATGGCTCTTCTCACTCAACAGGTACAGGACATTTCATTTCAGGCACCACCTGTTGCCGCACCGCCACTGTCGCCAGAACCTGTATCCGCTGCGACCTCAGGCCCGAAGATCCCGGCACCTAAACCGTATGCGGGGGATCCGCACGCCTGTCGCGGTTTCCTCAATCAATGCGAGATCCAGTTTGAGATGTCTCCGCAGCAGTATTCCACTGGGCGCAAGAAAGTGGCATATGTCTACAGCCTTCTTACAGGGAAAGCGCTGGCATGGGCCTCCCCAATTTGGGAACTACGTCCCGATATCACCCGCGACTACGCGGCCTTTAGACGTGACTTTCGACAGGTCTTCGATACCCCCGCACGCCAAGAAACTGCCTCTGACTCTATGCTTGAGCTTTCTCAGGGACGTCGTTCCGTGGCCCAGTATGCCTTACAGTTCAGGACCATAGCAGCTGAGACACGATGGGACCAGGAGGCTTTGGTCTCAGTCTTCTGGCGAGGCTTAACGGATTCCGTGAAGGACGAGCTCACCTCACAACCCAGGCCACGTCTTCTGGAGGAATTCATCTCCCAAGCCAATCGAGTGGATCAGCGCCTTCAGGTACGCCGCGTCCAGCGCCAGCTTCCCCGATTTATGCCCTTCCGTGCTCCTCCTTCCGTGCTCTGGATTCTCTCCAACCCCAGGACCTGCCGTCTCCCGCTCTGGAGGCTCCTGAGCCGATGCAACTTGGAGTCCAGCGTTCCCGGACACCGATACAGCAAGCTCGCCGGTGGATTATGTTATTACTGTGGATCCTCCGAGCATCTGGTCCGTGAATGTCACTACGCCCGGGAAACGACCAAACCCAGTGAGTACGAAGGGGCACTCCCTGGGTGTTAAATCTCCTTGTCCCCTTTCCAGGAGGGAACTTCCCAAAAAGTTGACCATTCCCGTTTCTCTCTCGGGTCCTACCTTCCGCACCTCTACTGCGGCATTTATCGACTCCGGCGCGGGAGGAAATTTCATGGACCAAACCTTCTCTAAAAAGAACCAGATTCCACTCGTTAGGAAGAAGTCTCCCATTGCCTTGGTTGGGATCGACGACCGTCCACTCACCCCGGCATACATTTCCTTGGAGACTTGCCCCATCACCCTTTCCTCTCACTCCCACGAGGAGACCTTGGCCTTTGATGTAATCCACGCTCCCAGAACTCCAGTCACTCACGGCTTACCTTGGTTACAGAAGCACAATCCTCTCATTGACTGGACATCCCAAGACCCTATTACTTGGAGGTCAAGGTCAGAGGACCCATCTCCTCCAGACATAATTCCGCCTCGACTGCTGGCCAATACCTCTATTCCTGAGGTTATTCTACCTTCTGTTTACCACCAATTCCGGGACATTTTTAATAAGGTACAGTCTGACCTTTTGGCGCCACACAGGACTTACGATTTTCCGATCGATCTAGTTCCAGGTTACTCCCTACCCAAGTCCAAGACCTACCCCTTGTCGTTACCAGAATCTCATGCTATGGATGAATATATCCAGGAGAATCTCAAGAAAGGATTTATTCGTCACTCCAATTCCCCAGCAGGGCCTGGGTTTTTCTTCATCAAGAAAAGGGACGGGTCGTTGAGGCCTTGCATCGATTACAGGGGTTTGAACCGCATAACTATTAAAAATCGTTACCCCCTCCCCCTTATTACCGAACTGTTCGATAAATTACGGGGGCCAAGATTTTTTCCAAGTTGGATTTATGTGGTGCCTATAACCTGGTGCGCATCAGGATGGGGATGAATGGAAGACAGCCTTCAACACGCGTAGCGGACACTACGAGTGTCTGGTAATGCCCTTCGGCTTATGTAATGCTCCCGCTGTCTTCCAGGATTTCATCAACGACGTCTTTCGTAAGGTACTCAATATTTTTGTTATAGTATACTTGGATGATATCCTGATTTTTTCCAAAGATCTCCAGGACCATATACGCCATACCTCCTACGTCCTTTCCCGTCTCCGTGAACACCATTTGTACGCCAAACTGGAGAAGTGCACCATTTATCAGACCTCTACTCCGTTCCTGGGGTACATAATTTCCGATGAGGGTTTTATGATGGATGCCGGTAAACTTCACGCAGTCACTGAATGGCCAAGACCCAATTCTCTCAAGGCCATACAACGTTTTTTAGGGTTCGCTAATTACTATCGTAAGTTTATATGGAGTTTTTCTACCATTGTGGCACCTCTCACTGCGCTCACCAAAAAATGAGCTGATCCTTCTGCTTGGTCATATGAGGCCATCTCCACCCTCGAGACACTCAAGGAAGCTTTTATATACGCACCTATTCTCCGTCATCCCAACATTGAACTTCCCTTCGTCCTGGAGGTCGACGCTTCTGATTGCGGCGCTGGGGCCGTTCTTTCTCAGAGACCCACTCCTCAAGATAAGTTACATCCCTGTGCATATTTTTCCAAGAAATTCTCATCTGCCGAGAGGAACTATGACGTGGGTAACAAGGAACTTCTGGCCGTGAAGATGGCTCTTCAAGAGTGGAGACACCTGCTGGAGGGGTCGAAAGAGCCGTTTACTATTCTCACGGACCACAAGAACCTTCTTTACATAGAAAACGCTCAACGCCTTGGTCCACGACAGGCTCGTTGGGCCCTTTTTTTTTTCTCGATTCGATTTTCACCTTTCCTATATCCCCGGGACCAAGAACGTAAAGGCAGACGCACTCTCCCGAATACATTCTTCTGAAGAGAGACCAGAGGAACCTTTGGAGACCATCCTTCCTCAAGAGAGGATTCTCGCCACGTCTATTTTCAAGAATCTCGACAAGATTTTGCACTCCCATAGACTCATTCCCAAGCACTTGGTCATTCCCAACAACAAACTCTTTGTACCTTCTAAATTTGTTCCAGAGGTCCTGTCTTGGGGTCACTCCTCGAAATCTGCAGGTCATCCAGGTTTTAAGAAGACTACTGATCTCATTCGTCGGAATTTCTGGTGGCCAAGGATGTCTCAAGATATTCTGGAGTTTACCCGCGCCTGTCCCATGTGCGCTCATAGCAAGACTCTCCGTCAAAAGCCTCAGGGTTTTCTGTTACCTCTTCCAGTTCCCGACCTCCCCTGGTCCCACATTTCGATGGACTTCATCGTGGAGTTGCCCAGGTCCAGAGGAATGAACACTATCTTGGTGGTCGTGGACAGGTTCTCAAAGATGTCCCATTTTATTCCACTTAAGGGATTACCCACATCCCCCGCTCTTGCTGATATCTTTACGGAGCAGATTTTCCAGATTCATGGGATTCCTTTGTCCATTGTTTCTGACAGAGGTTTGCAATTTGTATCCAAATTTTGGAGAACTTTCACCAAGAGATTGGGCATCTCTTCTTCTTTCTCTTCCACCTATCATCCACAGTCCAATGGACAAACAGAGAGAATCAATCAATCTCTGGAGAAATACCTGAGATGTTTCATATCCGATTCCCAGGATGATTGGGCTTAACTCCTTCCTTGGGCAGAGAACGCTGTCAATTCTGCAAAAAACGAAGCCACCCGGGAGTCGCCCTTCTTTATAAATTATGGGTTCCACCCCCCTGCCTACCCATCTCCAACACCCCTTCTGGAGTTCCAGTCGTAGATGAACGCATTTCTGCCCTCCAAACCGCATGGTCCAGGATTCAGTCAACCCTTCTCGACTCCTCCCGCAGATCAAAACTACAGGCCGATCGTCGTCGTTGTCGTTCGACGCCCAGTTACAAGCCAGGGGATTTGGTATGGCTCTCCTCTAAGAACATCCGCCTCAAGGTACCATCTCCAAAATTGGCACCTAAGTTCCTGGGTCCCTTCCCTATTAGTGAACAAATCAATCCTGTGGCATTCCGGCTCCAACTACCACACAGTATGAAGATTCCCAATGTCTTTCATGTGTCCCTCTTAAAACCATTCATCACCAGTCACTTCTTTCCGGATCAGACTCGTAAACCGGATCCAATTACTGTCCAAAATAATGAGGAATACGAAGTTCACTCTCTCTTGGATTCTTGCCTATCCAGGGGCCAGCTCCAGTTCTTGGTGCAGTGGAAGGGCTTTGGTCCTGAAGAGAGATCCTGGGTACCTTTAAAGGACATTCATGCCCCGGCTCTTCTTAAGTCCTTCAGGAAAAAGTTTCCAGAGAAACCGTTCATGGAACGTCCTGAGGCCGTTCCTGAAGAGGGGGGTACTGTCAGGAATCGGCGTTCTCCACGCTCCCCACACAGTGCACTCACTTCCCTCAGCGATTCCTCTGCTCAGCGCCGGGCACGTCCACGCCCTCCCGCGCGCACACCTGCACCATCCACTGGCTCAGTCCACAGACGTACACGCGTTACAGAGCGCGCTCAGTCTGCACACTCTTCTTCCCGTCCCCCGGACCTCAGGCTCCGCCCCCGCAAGCCGCAGGGACATACTCAGGTTACCAACAAGTCTCACCTGGCCTGTTATGCTGCACCAATCTGCAGTGTCTCCCTGTAGCTCTTCCTGTCCCGCCTCCGGTCATAATTAGACCTTCCTGCTTTATCTAGCTCCTCTCTGCTCTCAGTCTTTGCTCGACATAGTCTCTGCATGGAAGTACTTCAGGATTCTCTTAGTGTTTTCACAGGTTCTGACATGGCTCGTACGACTACCCCCTCTGGCTCTCGATCTCGGCACTCCTTGGACAATGCTCTCTCTGATACCCCTCGAACCCGGCTTGGACTACAACCTATCTCCGCTCTTCACTCCTTGACCTCGGAAAGGCATTTCTTCACTATCTCTACAACCGGTACCGGCGAGTATTGTCTACATTACTACATTTGGCCTGGCAACACTTTATACCACACTCCGGACACGCTCCCTTTGCTGTAGGTGCGTGTATTACCACTTCCCCCTTCAGCTCAGGGGACGGGTCTGGTCTGCGGGGCAGCACCGGCGTAACACAAACCTCCCGCCACATAAATTAGGGAGATATGCATGTGCTGAAAAAGGAGCACATCTGAAGTAACCTGAGAGATACGCTAATGACTATGCAAAGAATATTTAAATGTGTCACCCCTCACCACCTCCACTTCCTAAAAGGAATTTCACAACAACTATATTGAGTTGATAAGCCTAAGGTATCTGTTGACTGTAATGGTATACTAGTGTCAGACCCAACCGCACTAGAATCTACAACCACTGCTTCTCTAGACAGCAGCTCTAGTAGTGTGAGCTATACCAGCTGATGACTAGCACCACTGTAACTGTCTACTAGCATATCTCCAAGGTACAGTATATCTATTTTGTTAATTGTAAACTTGAAAGTTCTTCAAGCACAAAGTAATATGTACTGAGGTCTCTGAGTTACTGAGGCCAGGTGACATTAAATAAAACACATTTTCTGACACACAAATAAAAACAAGGCGAAGCGCAGCAAATAAAGCAGATGCAGAGGGAAAGTAATATAACAAAGTGAGCTGGTGATTTGAGTTAGAACTTCTAACCTTATAAAGGATATAGACAGTGGGTTATATTTGCTAAGCGGCGTTCTGCCATAAGGCATCTTGGATGCTGGAATACAATACAGCCTATTCAAATAAATGGACGCCTCCCCCCCACACCCCATCCCACTCTCAAAAGGGAGTTACACGCAAAGTCACTAGGATATAAACTGAACCCTTCAAACCAGGGCTGTGACTACTACTTCTTTAAATTAAAATGTAAAAAATCAATGTAGAATTTAAAAAGGGCAAAAGCTAACTGCAATAGGACATGCTGCTATCATGATGTAGCCATGTCTCCATCTGCCCCCCCCCCTTCCTCAGCAGTATGTTGCTCTGCAGGGGAACTGCACTCCCCAGAATGCCCCAGCAGCTGAGGTCATGTGACACAGTACAGCCAATAGGGCAGCTAGAATCTCCTGGGGGGAGATTGGAACTTTGGGAGCGCTTGAAGTGCAAGCTGACAGTTACTTCAGTTGGAGCCAGGACTGAGACAGGGAAGATAAGATCTGGGTGTCAGTGGCACCCAGATTAGGTCATATTAACCCCCTTAGGTCCAAGATAGTTCCCAATCACCTAATAACATAGAGGGGGGATGAAGTCCAGATTAATATGTTTCGTCACAAGTTTTCTGTCAAGTGAACTGTATGTCAATACCTGTGGCGCCTTATAGATGGATGTCAATAAAGCACCTGTTATATTTTACGAAAGTTCCTGGCGCCCATCATTATTCTATCTGCTTATTCACGCCCAACCTGCACCTACCCAGCACCAAGCAAAGGCCTGAGGGACTGAGCACTGCCATGTATATAGTAGCACTGATGTGATCTCCTTTAGAGACCCGGGTAAGGAAGGTTACAAATATGTACATACATTTCAAGCAACCAAGCAAAACTCCTATCCATAAGATTAAAACAGGTGACATTTTAAGTCCTTTTTATTTGTCTGTTCTTTGGGTAAGCACTGCGGTGTGAAATATGTCAGAGCTTTACAAATAAAGGATAATAATAATTACAGCAAACTGACACTATATCTGCTGCCCCAGACACGTGGAAAGCTCTGCCTCCAACATGATATTCAGTGCTGCACCCATTAGAGCCACCATCTGCATTAATAACACTTGTGAGGTCTTAAGTTACCACTCCACTCATCATTCTGTGCCTCCTTTAGTATTGTGGGGCAAAAACCTCAGAGTGTGGCCCACTAGTGGTTATCAATAAGGCCCAGGGAGAAAGAAGTGTGAGAGGCGGGGGAATTTACAATGACTATGTAGTCATTTTATATTCACTTGCTCCAAGCAACTGAACTGCTTTGTGCTGTATATGGATTCTACTTGTGAAACAAATGTGACTTTATGACATGCACCCTATGTGGTTCTGATCCTCAAGGTAAATTATTGTTGTATATAAAAAAAAAAACAAGCATGTGGAGAATGCTACATGGGTATTACGCATTGTCTTGGATTAGACACATTTTTCAATGGAGTGATAAGTGTTGATTGTAAATGCAATGCGTGCAACTGGAAATAAATAATTGATAGCTACAGACCACTATAAAATACTGATTGCAGTAAATGAAATGGGTAAACTTCTAGTATAATAACCAAACACAATCTATTTATTATTTTTATTTTTTTAATACAGGATTGAAGCAGATGGTCTCCGGAGCTGGACTCCATTCATTTCAGCTCTGGGGACTCCCTGCTTCCGTAGGTACTTACTTCCAAAGAGTAGTGCTGGTATCTCCTGCATTTTTAAAGCCCCCGGTCACATGGGCCAATAGGAAGCCGCATTAGATGGTGCCACGGCTTCCTAATGGCTTTGAAAAGCGGCCATAATGTGAACCCTGCAATGGCTACCGACAACCACTATTGAGGTAAGTACCGTACATCCGGAAGCAGGCGGTCCCCAGAGCTGAAATGACTGGGGTCCAGCTCCGAAGACACCCTGCTTCAATCCCGTCTTTAAAAAAACTGAAGAGAGGAAAAAAACGCTTGGATTGCCTCTTTAAGAGGCAGTGTATTTGTAAAGTGAACATATTTAATACGTGATAGTAATATGAAGGAAATGAGAGTAATGTGACGGAAGCAAGAGATTAAGACAATAAGACCTGTCACCTGTTTTAATAAAGCCTAATGCAAAAAGATTGCTATAACTTTAAGAATGCAGCTTAGCCGACTTTGGAGCTTAGGTTTTTATTTTTCTACTTTATGGCATGCTTCAAAACTACTTGGACAAATACAAAACAAGAATTACAGTGCACCATAAGTTATTTTAATATCCTGTAGTGGTGTATACTTCCAATGAAATCCCAAGGCTATTATTAAGGTTCTGTGTTTGTGTGAAAATGTCAAGTTGTTTCGAGTGACTACATACTCTAAATTATATATAACTGTTACTTTATAGCTAATAGGCACTAAAATTACTTTAAAACAGAAATGTAAAGTTATATTTTCATCCTTTTTGACAGACAATAAAGCTTATTTATGAGACAATTTTTCATGTATTAGAAAACAGGTTAAAAAATATGATTAAAATAATTTACTTGATATTTAGACAATGGCAGATTGAACCATTGTATTTAATATATTTCGAGTGATAGTGATGTGTACAATAGTGTCAACGAGAATATTTTTTCAATTGCTTCATCTGTAAGTGTTATATGCTCTGCAATGAAATGATTTTTATACTTTAAAATGAGATTTGGATGATTTAATGATTTTCCTGCCCAACAATAAACTGCATGTACGATGTGGGGGTTTTGTTTTTTTTCTACTAGAAGACAAACGACTTGTTACATATTTTTGTTGTATTTTATTTTAAACAAACCAGGTTCTCGAGAAAACTTTAAAAAGAAATTGGTCATTAAATCTGCTTTGACAAATTCTTATCACCAATGAGAATGACTTCAGTACACACATGAGCTTTAACTGTGCAATTTCTTTATCAATAGTACACCTTTATTGCAGTGTGGAGAAGAAGTTTCTCATTAGGATAAATGTCCATTGGAAACTGGGTCAAGCTTTTTATACTAAATTTTGGTACAGATGTTCTTGGAAAGATTTTTGAACCATTCATTTTGAAACATATAAAGTAATGCATATAATAGTTTATGCGGCCAAGCCACTTCTCCATGTCAGAGAAGCTTTAAAGTCCAACCATTGATTGAACAGAGCTCAATGCTTTCTGATATGGGAAGGCGGCTTTACAGCATATTGAATATGAGACTTAAAGTAGCATTTGATTAAAAATCCTATTTTATTTTTTTTATAAATCAGTTGTGACATGTAAATAATACTTACTGTATTTTCTTTTTACAATTCCCTCTTCATGCCCTTTTTAATGATTTCTAATTAATTAAACTTCGCTGGGTCAGTGCCGTCTTAGCGCATGGCCACGCTAGGCAGTTGCCCGGGAGCCCCACAAGCATATTTTCCGATCACCCGCCTCAACATTAAAATCTCCCGCTAACTCTGTAGAAGGAGAAAAATTACGACTTGTAGCGGAGAGTTGGCATGTCTGCATTCGCGAGAGAAATTTTGCCGTTTTAATTGCTTGCAATGTTATGGAAGCAGAATATTGTAACGGATTCGCGGGAGGCAATTAACTTACATTTTTATTCCTGTGAGTGGTTGTGTAGGCAGGGCCCAGTGCACTGCTTTGCCCGGGGGCCAATAATGCTGTTAAGATGGCTCTGTGCTGGGTGTATATAGCAACTATTTAGAAAGCTAAACCACTTCCTGTTTTGAAGTAGGCAGCCATATTGAGTGCCTTGGGAAGCAGGATCTTCAACAACCAATCACGAAAGAACGGATCGATTGACAACTTAGATAATTGCATTACCGTAAAGGTAAGGAACTGCTGCATTTATTAAAAGAAAAAATGAAAAACAAAATTGCACAAGAAGAAATGCCCTTTTAATATTATCACATACTCTAACCTCACTCCTAGAGATGGGCGGATGTCTGAATCTTTTCCATGGATTTTCTTGGGCTTTTGTGGCCCAATCCGATCCACTGAATGAAATCCGCCATAGTGATACTTCATATTAAGGCCGTCCTGATCCTTCAAAATCCATTGTTAGGTCTCAGCCGCACGGAATGTAAAAAATCCGTTGATGGATTCAATTTAAATCCGAAACCGTGGAATGTCTTTACATTGAATCCGTCAACGGATTCGACTTGAATCCGTTCCGCGGACTCCAAACAATCCAAAATAGGAGGTAGAAATACTGCCACTCCCACTTCCGTCCGAAATGGTAAATAATGTATATATGTATGATCTATAGCACTGCAGCAGCCCCACCAACCCACACCCAAGCCCTGACTACAACACAATGATTACAGTATTTATATACTCCTCCTGACATCATAATTCCATTGACGGATTCAGATTCCATTTGACAGATTTGGATTTTCAATCTGTCGTGCAGATTTTAAGTAAAAGAAAAAAAAATCTGCCTTTTTGAGAAATGTCATCCATTTCTACTTACTGCTATTTAATACAAGCTAAGCCTCTGTATTTGTTACCAGTTTAAATATTTTCTCCTTCCTTTTCATTTTTTTTTTTATACATTTACATTTTAAATGTACTGCAGAATGAATTTGTATCTGTGTGTTCATTGTATTGTTTTGTAAGGTGTTCCTGATATGTCATGATGTCTACTACAATTTATAAATTATCTACTGAAGGCTAGGTAAGAATTGATAAATATAAAGTGTAAGATGAAAGTAAAAATAGTTTTCTATTAATTGATCTATGTAAAGTATTCACAGAAAGATACCGATCCTGATGAAGGGCCATTGCCCCCAATAGTTGGGTTTTCCACGTTCAGCTGCAAATTAAAGAAAGATGAAATATAACCAATGATTTCTTTACATTTGTGAGTGGCTGAGATACCTACCCTACCCTTTCTACATGTTATAAAAACCCAGCAGTGGGGACATGTCACAGAGCTGGAGCAATATGGTCACAGAGCAGGACGGCAATATAAGATATTACTTACTCAATATAAGAAATTGAACAGCTAACTTGTCAGGATGAGACCAAAACAAAAAAGGAACTAAACCATGCCGGTTTCTCAATTCTTTGTCAGAAAATAAACAAAATGCAGGAAACCCACCACATGGCAGTCCTCAGCGGGGTCCCTCAAAAAATAATGAAGAGTTTAGAGAAATCGAAAGATGAACTTGTGCGAGAAGTCCTCCAGTGGGTTGAGGAAGCTAAGCCCATCATGGGAAAGCAGGCATTTGAATAATTCTAGCTAGAGATGCTCACCGAGCTAACTGCAGAAAAATCCTGAGTGGAACAAAAATCGGCAAAGCATGCCAAACTAGAGCAAAAACTTGGAGAGATACAGGGTACAAAGTCTTTGTCAACAGTGTTCTCTTCAACCATGACTACACAGCGTGGCAGCAAACTTATAAAGAGATAAGGAATTCTGTGCTTCAGGCCCTGAGTACCAGATAATTCCCCCAAAGGGGAAACCCAAAGTTTCTGGTAGGAGTGAAGATGGTCTTAAACAAATACATATCACAAAGGAGAGCAAGATTCATGGACCCCAGTGGACGTCTGATGGTGTGGAAGACACAGAAAAGACTGAAAAGAAGTTTGGGGCTATGATGGACTGGAAGTCTAAGAAAAATAAAAGGGATGCTGTCTCCCGAAACACAGCCCAGAAGAAGACTCCCCCTCAAGGCGAGTCTTCTTCCCAGAAGGGGGAGCAGGGATGTTTAATGACGAGCGTACACAGGGCTACACTCTGAGAGGGGAGGTATGTGAGAGAGTGAATAGTTAAACTCCCTCTGTGCTCTCAGGAAAACACACACTCGTGTCAGGTTTCCTGTGTGAGCTGTTTCAAATGGACTACTGATTGAACAGATTTTAAAAAGCAGGAAGTTACTGCATGTCAGTGTTCCTGCTGCGGAGGGTCACAGAAGGATTGTCTGTGACCAGCTGGACCCCAAATGCCAGCAACAGCTCCAAGACTGCACAGACCCAGGCTTCCTATTCCCAGAGGGATGTACCTGGGAACAGCAGGGATACAAAAACCCTTCACTACAGACAAGCCTGTAACTCTGACGTTTGCCTGGAGATACCAGAGACGCCAGACCAGCATAGTTAGTTGATAACTTTATATATATTTCCAGATATTGTTTTATATATTTGAGACTGGTAGCTGGCTTAGCCAGCCAATCAGGTAGCTAGGGCCAAGCCAGTCTAGTAAGTCTCCCAAGATGGAGTAGGCTTTGATTTTAGGATTTGTGTTTCTCGATAAACAAAAACCTTCCATTCAAACATTCAGAATCTGTCACAGATAAAGGTAGATATATAATTTTGATCTTCTCCATCAGAGATTCCATCTACATGATTACTAATATTTAATAACCCAACACTAATCAAATTATTTCCTCAAAAAATTATCGGAAGGTTTAACGGCAGTTCGCAAGAGTATTGTAGTAATATACAGGGACATTTATTTAGTGTTGAATCATAATACTGACCAATAGATTCCTAAATCCTAAAATACATAGTTTGAAACCATTTTGAAAATATTATGAAGGACCTGTCTTCAATAGACTCCTGGAGAAGTGTTAATAGCAGCATAAGAGATTGTACATTTTACTCTGCTCCCCATTCTGTTAATTCTAGGATAGACTATATTGTTGTAGTCTATGATTGGCCTCTTCACTACAATCTGCAAATATTGACTTGATTACGTGGTCAGATCGGGCTCTGGTCCATATAACATTAAAGGATCCCAAATTATTATCTAGAGCCCCTCGGAGATTTCATTATTCTCTTCTGGAATTCCCTGATAAAGTAGACCATGTGGCTAAACACTTGGAAAACTTAATTACTCTTAAATAATCAAAAACAATTAGTGAATTTACTTTTTGAAAATGTACTTTTAATTTTTCGGTTATGAGGAGCCATATTGTCAGCTTGGCTGCTAACCTTAAAAAGAAAATATACAGGGAGATGGAAGATCTACAAAAAGAACTAAACAGACTTCAACCTTTAAATAAAAGTAACGGTCATGGCTTAGAAATAGGATCCACTCCCTCCTTATGGAAAAGTGGAAAAAACACTGAGGTCAACAAAACAGAAATTCTACACTAGAGGAAACAAAGCTGATAGACATTTGGCAAACAGGCAGGAAAAAGTTAAATAACAATAGAACTACATTGATTAAAAATAAAGATAATTTTCAGACCTATTGCCCAATTGAAATTAATAAAATATTCACTCAATGCTATTGCTCCTCATAAAAATATAAAAATAAGGTTTATAGGACCTTTGCGGAGATCATATCTCCCCCTTTGGCAGATCTCCTCAATAGAAGTATGGAACTCTCTAAACACGGCTCTAAGATGTTACAAGCAACTGTAGTTACGATCCCTTAAGAGGGTCAAGGCCAAATGGCCTGTTCCACCTTTAGACACATTTCTATGCTTAACACTGACACAAAACTCATTCACCCTGATCAGGTGAGTTTCGTGTCTAAGCAGCAAGCAGCATATAACACAAGGTAAAATATAGATCTGATACATTACGCAAGAACTAACAAGATTCCCCTGGAAACAGAGAAGGCTTTTTCGATAGACTGAATTGGCAATACGTTTCGAATCTTAGGAGCCTTTTGCTTCAAGTGCAATCTTGATCATCAACTGTATGGTAGCTCACTGGCAAGAGTTAGAGCAGCAGGCATCTTGCATGACCTCTTCCCTCTATATAACGGGACCTGACAGGGATGCCCCTATGACTTTTAATCTTCGCATTAGCAATAGAACCTCTGGATCAAGGATCAGAAGCAATTTGGACATCTCGGAAATTCATTTAGGCTTGACAGAATACAAAATAAGCCTCTTTGCAGATGCTATATTATTAACACTTAAAAGACCTTTGGTGTCTCTTCAAAATTTACAAAATGTTTTAACTGAATAGAGAGCAATATCAGATTTAAAAATGAACACAGTAAATCTGAGGCTCTCTCCATTGGACTCCACAAGGCAACAGAATCTATTCTTAAGACCTCGTTTACCTTTTCGATGGAAATAATCCTCTATAAAGTACCTGGGCATTTACATATCCCAGGACCCTTCTCACGTCTATAAAGAAAAGCCTCTGATTAAGCCACCTGTGCTGAAGCAGGGACTGATTGAGCCACCTGTGCAGAAGCTGTTATATCCTGAAAACCTGACCTGTTGGGGAGGTTTGAGGACTCAAGTTCAGCACCCCTGCTCTATACATTATAATCTCTTCTTCTGGGATAAATTTGACATTAAAACTAGATTAACAAATACTCCCTCCCCACTTACACCATTGTATTGAACCTCTGCTTTCACAAGTGGGTGCTCACCTCTTAGTTTAACACAGGCATTACTAGGCTAAATAATCTTTTTGAAGCCGAGGCTTTTCAGTTTTTTGCTAAAATTCAGAGAAAGTTGGGTCTGTCTAACTCAGAATTTTATTAACTGAACCTGTCCTAAGGGAAGCTTCCCAGGGACACATGATTTGAACAATTGTTCCTTAACTTCTCCTATAGGAGAGGTAGAATCTCTATTCTCTATGAGCTACTCCAAGAGTATACAGTTCCTCTTATGTTTAACTCTTTTATATGACCAATTGTCAGAGGGAATTGGGCTCAGAATTACCATGGGAGGAGTGGGAGAATTTTTTCTTCCAACATTTCCAAACTTTCAATTTGCACAAATATTAAGGAAAAATCGGTACACGATTCTTTTCCGCTGGTATTTGGTCCGTGTGAGGCTTCATGAAATGATTGTAAGCCGTTGCAGTGGTTGCTGGAGAGGTTATGGAGAACTCGGAACTATGTCTCACATTTGGGGGTCCTTCCCAAAGATACCCAAGTTTTGGTCTCAGATCTTTGTTATTATTAAAAGAACTGTCCAGAATCAATACTTCGATTGACCCATTTGTTGTACTCCTCAAAAGAATTCTGGGAATTTCCAGTAGCTCAGAGGAATTTTAGTCTGAATAAATCTCTTGCTCCAAATTATTACATTTTTTTTATCATTTTGCAGAATGATTATCTATCTCTTCCAGACGCCTAAAGGAAAATAGTTCCTGGTTTCATGATTTTTATTGTGTTATGTGCTTGCTCTCAAAAAGAAGGACCAGCTTCACAATGGCTGCTATTGAAAGTTAAAACCCTTGTCACTGCCAAATGAATGGCGTCCTTAACAACAACAAATGTTTAACTATTTACAGAATTGGATTCCACTGGGAGAAAGGGTTCTAAATAATAGAGTTTCCTGACTAATCAGTATGAGATGCTCCTACACTAGAAACATATTACCAACTACAGGTAGGGAAAGCACCCAGCCTAAAACTGCCTGAGGCACAGAACCCAATGAATGTTCTAAAGCTCCTGTGTCTACATGACAGCCCAGTTGTCTCCAGATTATCACTAAATCTTGCACAAAACATATAACAGAGGCTGTACAAAGACTAATCTGTGATAACATAATGTGTGCTTCCATCCATGTACTAAGTTATCATTAACTATTAATCCAGCAAAAAAAAAGAAAATGTCTATTCAATATTGTGCTTTATTAAATATGCATGTAATACCCATAATAGCACGGGGAAGTGTACAGATAATTAGTGCACATGTTGAAACCAAACAAAAAACTGCACTTGTAAAAGTGTTCACAGATCAGATATCTCAGTGAGACCTGCAAGAAACAAAAAAAGCAAGCTACAGTATATCACTTTGAATTTAATATTTCTATCAAATCGACTTGTAATATATTATTACATATATACGTGTGTGTGTGTGTGTATATATATATATATATATGGGAACAAACAAACAATGGGGGAGCATGGGATTAGAAAGACATACAATAATAATGGTGATGAATATTGACAGTAGTTTCAAAGGTGGGGGGCGGGTTGTAAATATAATAATACTTACACGGCCATGTGTAAGCAACCACAATTAGTGATCACCTCCTTGAGGGCGAGCTGTGCCTCTCCCAGCTATATATAGCTGTATGTTGATAGGGTTAGGGGAAATGATATATAATCTATAAAGCTATACTCACACGGCCCTGTGTGAGCTGGTGTAGAAATTGGTTAATTTGGGGTTAAATTTAACCCATCCACATCTATTCGTCACGTAATGGGGGTTTTCTCCAGTATCCAGGGCAGCACGAAAATCAGTGCTAACTCCCAGGCGTCAGCCAGGCTCTCCCCCCAGGTGTTATGATGCGTGGGGGGGGAGGGGTTGGGTGATGAGAAAAACGAGTGAGGCACGGTTCCAGTTAAATATTCACAAGAAATCGCATTTATTAATTAAAACAGCAAAGGGACTCACATACATATAGAATGGACCCCTGGCCTCCTCACGCAGTCCAGGATCGAGTTTGAGCAGCTTTGTGCGCCCTTCCCGCGTCCGGGATGCAGGAAGAAAAACTATCCTGCTGGGCTGCAAACACTGCTCCACGGTCTGACTGCGGAAGCCTCCTTAGGTCAAAATCTTCTGGTGGTTTAGAGCTACGCGTTTCGTCGACACATCGACTTCCTCAGGCTCAAATAATTTGATTATTTGAGCCTGAGGAAGTCGATGTGTCGACGAAACGTGTAGCTCTAAACCACCAGAAGTTTTGACCTAAGGAGGCTTCCGCAGTCAGACCGTGGAGCAGTGTTTGCAGCCCAGCAGGATAGTTTTTCTTCCTGCATCCCGGACGCGGGAAGGGCGCACAAAGCTGCTCAAACTCGATCCTGGACTGCGTGAGGAGGCCAGGGGTCCATTCTATATGTATGTGAGTCCCTTTGCTGTTTTAATTAATAAATGCGATTTCTTGTGAATATTTAACTGGAACCGTGCCTCACTCGTTTTTCTCATCACCCAACCCCTCCCCCCCCCCCACGCATCATAACGCCTGGGGGGAGAGCCTGGCTGACGCCTGGGAGTTAGCACTGATTTTCGTGCTGCCCTGGATACTGGAGAAAACCCCCATTACGTGACGAATAGATGTGGATGGGTTAAATTTAACCCCAAAGTAACCAATTTCTACACCAGCTCACACAGGGCCGTGTGAGTATAGCTTTATAGATTATATATCATTTCCCCTAACCCTATCAACATACAGCTATATCTAGCTGTGAGAGGCACAGCTCGCCCTCAAGGAGGTGATCACTAATTGTGGTTGCTTACACATGGCCGTGTAAGTATTATTATATTTACAACCCGCCCCCACCTTTGGAACTACTGTCAATATTCATCACCATTATTATTGTATGTCTTTCTAATCCCATGCTCCCCCATTGTTTGTTTGTTCCCATGTTTCTATAAGGGCTCTGGATTAACCCTTTTCTGGGGTTGAAGCTGAAGGGATCCTACTGTTTGCTCCAAGTATTTGTAAGAGAGCTATTGTCGAATTGACCGCTTTACTGTAAGCACACTTTTGTTTCTAATCTGAGGTAAGCGCCTGTTTTTTTGCACACTATATATATATATATCTCCAATAAAGAATATCACTTTTTACATGTAAACAGGTCTGCAACCCTGCCTTTATCACCTAGCATATTCCTTTTCTTTATGATTATATATATACACAATAGATATACAGTATACACCCACACATATATATACTATATATATTACACAAATTAGTGCCAAGAAATGGAACAGTCCCATTGAGATTTGCATACAAATTAAGAAGGAAGGGCAAAATATATGGCTGACACGGGCAAGTTTTTACATTTTATCTATTCTATTTAAAACTGAAACAGTAAAGAGACTGCAACAATAATACAGTTGTACCAGGAAAATAAGTGACAAGCAAGTAAGAAGGGTAAGAATGGAGGAGAAACAGTTGACTATACTGTATAACAAAGAAATATTAAGCACATATTTAGGCTCAATGTTTTTATAGAGGAAAAAGATGAACGCGGAGAAGCCAATGAAGAGTGTGTAACCAACAACAATTGAGTAGTATTTGAAAACTTTAGAAATGAATAAACCAGGCCACCTGCTGAGTGTTGGATCAGCTGGAGTGGACATACACCCGAGTCTGGCACATGGCCCAGTAATGTGTTACAATAATCAGTGTGAGACACTAGCAGAGCTTGAATTGGTCATCTTGTAAAGTTGATGGCTAAGTCATTACAGATGTGCCAGATGTTAAGGAGATGCAGCCGACATAATGTAATAGTAGAGGTTAAGTAGAGTAGATTTGATAGGTGACTATCAACTATTAAAGTATTTTGCTTGAAGAAATTACACGATAGTAGTATTATGTAATTGAATAGTCCAATGAGAATTAATACAACAAAAAAGTAATAACTTTGTTTTAGCAGGATTGACCTTTAGAAAGTTAGAAATTATCCATACACAGATATATTGCCCTATAAAAAGGCACATGCTGTTTGTATGACAGTTGGCAGGTGATCATTCTGGTCCAGCTAGGGTTGCCCCAGCAACGTGAGAATGGTAAAGATGCTGAGGCTCAGTTGAAGTCAAGTACTGCTAAACCTTTATCCTGCCTCTTTGTGAATTATGGCAAAGGTGCCCTGTTTTTACCTGATGAATTTAAAACTGTGGAGGTAGACACTACACTAACCTCAAAGAGATAACTAAAATGTGACTTTAATTCAGCAAAAAAAAACCCTAAAGAATGAGTTCTGTTCTGAAGGCAAACAGACAAAGCGGAAAACAATCAGATTAGAACCGAGAGGAGCAGTGTATGCAAAACACAGATCGAAAACAAAAGTAGCTGGTATATAGGAAAACAATAAATAAATGATAGAACTTTGAAGTTCCAAAGAACAAAAGACAGGTGCAACAGTATTAGAACCTACAGATGGACCACACCGTGACGTGGTTGTAAGCTAAAAATACTTTGGCCAAAGAATTGCACTAAATGACCCTTGTTTATGAGAAGATATTTAACTATATAATATGTCAAGTTAGATAGCTATGGACTTTTGTGTCTTTTGTTCTGTACAGTACATGAGGTCACAATCCTAGTAGCATGCATTTTGACACAATATACAGTATATGATGGTGTATTTGGGGTCTGAGCTTACATGGGCTGTCTACATTTCCAAAGGACAAAGCCTCTATAAAGAGGGATGGAAAAAGGCCCAAGAAATGGTGAGTAGAATAAGAAAAGGCCCTTTATCTTAGTAGTGTGCATAAAGTTACAGATGTAAAGAAAAGCAGTCTCTGTGAAGTGTAATGAATCCTGGAGCCGGATCCTTTTTAGTTTTGGCAAATGACTTGGGATTGATTCTATAAATTCACAATCAGCCCATTTATCTCCCTTATTCTCAGGGACTAATACAAGATTGCAAATACTTTAGGGTGCTTCCCATTGAGCCTGCAACCCTGTTTACTTTGTTACATAAATGTGCTATCAAGTCAAATGATATACACTAATTTAAAAACTAATAAGCTGTTGATAAGCAAAAATGTGTAAGGAGTATGGAAGAATATAAATTGTTCTAAATGCTTTTAGAAATTGAGGTGATAACCAAGGTTTTATAAATAGTAGGGTGAAATCCCCTAGTGAAATGCATCAGAACTGAAAGGAAGGAACTGATGCATTTCGCATTGTGAATGTAAAATTGAAGTACATGTATATCTTGAAGTTGTGAACTTGTCACAAACATGACTAGCAAGAATTATTTTAGGTGAATGCATAGAATGTTAATATACAAGACCCCAGGAAGGGGTTAATGATCCTGCTCAGCTGATTCGTGGAAAGTAAGTAGGGGTGGGTGCTAGCAGGAAACCGATATCACAGCACGTATGCAAAGAAATATGCTGTACTGTCCGTAATTCGGAACAGTCTGCTGAGGTGTGCAGTGAAACTCCTAGGCGCACCCCCGCTATGGAGCCAACGTTACGTATGGGTGACATCAGATGCACCCAACGTACGTTTCACCTATCGGCTTCATCAGCGGTGGATGAAGGCACCTGGGAATTTGTTGCATTCTCTGATACTATGTGACACTGTCCACTCTTTACCAACCTAATACTTTCTTCGGTCTATTTACCCACAGCTGGTACTAAAAGGGTTAAAAAAAATATGACTTCATAATAACACCCTTCACATATTAAGAGGCACGAACCAACCCACCATTACCAGACAAAATATACTAATTTTTTAGTCCTTACAAATTCACACATACTGTACCATTTAAATTATTAGCAGGACAGGCTTTTCATGCCAATTTTGGTAGTATACCAGGCAGGATTGTTTTTGTGGATTTGGATCTGCAGCGGATCGCCGGTTCCTTTGGTTCATGGATATAAGCAGATCAATCTCAAAAAGGGCGATTGATGTTTTGCGGATTTTTTTATCATTTTTACCAATACAGGATTGCACAACCCGTGGACAGATTTGTAGAATCCAATCCGCGGATTCAGCAATCCATTGGCGGATTCTTAAGAATCAACGGATTGCTGCATCCGCCAATTTGGATTCTACAAATCCGTCCATGGGTTATATCCAATGTCGGATTTTGATGAATTCACTTGGATTAAAACCGACCAAATCCGTATGCGGATTTTACATCACTAAATGGATTTTGGGTTGTAAATGCCAAAAAAATTTGGGATACAGATTTGGGCGGATTCGCCCATCTCTACTTACACCCAGCTTTGTTCATTTTTAAATGTTACGTTTTTTTCGGTGACTTCGTTTCTTGTACTATTACCCAGGATTAATTCCTTTAATGTTCATGTTTATTAAAAGTACATTTTTAAACCGTCTTGGGGGTACATTTAGAGTGCAGCTCTAGGGAAACCCTTTCCTTCCTTTCTTTGTATACGTGCATAGAATATGTTACACTAATGCTTTGATTAACGTTAATTGTCCTGTGTACAGTAATCCGTGCAATATCAACACTATATAATATGACATTATTTGTATTATTCCTAATAGTATTAGAACAAGCAATTGAACTATATCTTAACTTCAATCGTACTGTACAGTATGTGTTTAAGAGCATGAAAATTAGTAGTGTTTGATTTAAATGCCCTTTAAGATGATGACACAAAGTATTCTGTTTTTAATGATGTACATGTACAGAGCCAGAAGACTTTAACTGAGGGGTGGAAAACTCCAGTCCACAAACAGGGCCACAAACAGGTCAGGTTTTCAGGATATCCCTGCTTCAGCACGTTTGGGTCAATCAGTGGTTCAGTCAAAGACTGAGCCACTGATTGAGCCACCTGTGCTGAAGCTGGGACTGATTGAGCCTCCTGTGCTGAAGCTGGGACTGATTGAGCCACCTGTGCTGAAGCAGGAATATCCTGAAAACTTGACCCGTGGCCCTTGCGAACAAGAGTTGCTCACCCGTGCAAGTATAACTGGATAGTCCTATGAATATCTTCCGCAATGCTTTGCTTTCTCATTTTCCTAGACTTGCATATCTCTCTCTTTTGCATGTGAAATTTGAAAGTAGCTGCTATGAAATATATGCAGAATTTGTTTGCCAATGAAATTCTAATAGGGCTTCCTCTTAAGTTTTGATATGTAAAAAAAATGCCCTTTTCACAGCTGATAAAATATTACTACAAATTAATCCTCTGAGAATATAATATGTCCCTATTTATTACTTTCAAGTGTGAAGGTACTGCCGCAATTAATACAGCCAGCGCCACTGTACTGCCTATGGACTCCTGCATTACTGTCCTTGAAAGAAGAAATATATGCAAGTTTATAATTTCAAGGCAAATTTTATTTTTATTTATTAATATATTCTACAATGAAAGTGATGCAATGCGCGGAGAAGGTCAAAATTCCCAAAGCATCTCTTTGGTAATGTTACTACTAGAAGAATGTGTTAAAGCACCTTGAGAGTATCAGATAATGTTATTTTTTTTAGGGAACCGTGAGGTGTCTTTTTTTGGAGGAGAGTAACAAGCCCTTAGCCATGTGCGAAACGATCCTAAATGCAGTCGCAAAATGGTTTACATTTTCTTCCCCTCCAAATTAGATGCTGTACCGTGCAAAACGTTTTGCCAATCTTCAAAGGGCTGATAATGTTGCCAAAATGAGCCTTAGATTGAGACTTTCAGTGAAATATCACCAGACATGGGGGTGTGCTCCATATTAACATATTAATAGTCTCAGCATTAAAGAAGCAATCCAGGCTGGCAAATTATTATTATTATTATTTGTATTTAACATAGGATTGAAGCAGGGGGTCTCCGGAGCTGAACCTCATTCATTTCAGCTCCAGAACCCCCTGCTTCTGGAATTACCTCTGTAGAGAGTGCTGGTATCTCTTTGCTTATAAAAGCTCCTGCGTCATGTGGGCCAATAGAAAGCCGCACCGGATGATGTCACGGCTTCCTATTGGCCCGCAAGGTGTGGGAGCTTTGAAAAGCGTCCATTACGTGAGCCCTGCTAGCCGAGGAAGAGCGGCTACCGGCACCTACTGTGGAGGTAAGTATCTCCGGAATCAGGGGGTCCCCGGAGCTGAAATGAATGGGGTTCAGCTCCAGAGACCCCCTGCTTCAATCCTATGTTAAAAAAAAAAATCACACACTTGGATTTCCTTTTTGAGCAGTGCTCGTGATTTTAGAGAATTTCACAAATAAGCATATTAAAGCTGCAGTTCAGTCTTTTTTTTTTAATTTATTGTTTTACTTCAAAATTTCATGTGGGCAATCTCTAATTACCTAAAGAACAGCATAGCTGCCGGTCAATTCGTTCTCCGTCTATTGATCGGCAAAGTTTGGCGACATCTTTAAATATGGGGAATGTAAATCGTTGCTATAGGAACAAGCATGCTTGTTAAAATAGAATACAAGAAAATTGGTATTTCAAAGTTGTTTTTTTTAAAACAGAAAACGCTAAAAGTATTTTTTCTTACTACAGAACTGATTTATTAAAAAAAACACACATGCAGGATATTGCCTGAACTGCAGCTTTAAGTGAAATTGCAATGCTCACTGACTTTATGCCTAGCAAGTCACTTGCAAACTCCATGTTCACGTTTTTGTTCTTTTTCTTTGCTACAGATGAAGAAAAATGTTGTCTGGTTCGCCGCCTTGGGCCAAAGTTTTGCACATTTCTACTCGTATTTACCTTGCTTCCACTGTGCTGGCAAATAACACTTTAAAACAGAAGAAGGGGTTATGTATGAAATCTATGAAAAACTGATGAATAGCTGTTTCCATGGTAGAAATCTTTAAACATGAAATATATATTCTTTAACAAAGATTTGTTTCTATTAGAGGATATAGAGAGATGTAAATAAAATGATCTGCCTTCTGCTTTGATACTTCTTTTGTCATTGATTATTTTGGTTGAGTGTCTTTGATTAGTTTCTAATCAGAACTCAGGGCTCATTGGATATAAACCTTTTAACTATAGTAAGAAATATATACAGTAAAATAATAAGGGAAGGATGGGGCAGGTTTTCTGGCCTCGAATTTGAAGTTGGGGAATTTGGTGAAAGTCTGTGTACCTGAGTTGAAGATCGGACAAACTTTCAAATCCGCGAGAAATTCAAAGCACTGTGCAAAATTCACTCACCCGCATATTTGGGAGCAAAGGGAGAGTGAGAGAAAGAGACCAATAAAGAAAGAAAGAAGGATTTGATACCTTTAGGGTGTTTGTAAGTTGGCTAATATTTTGACGGCCATTTTAATCACCCAATTATTCAAACGTGTGTATATGTGTATATATATATATATATATATATATATATATATATATATATATATATATATATATATATTATTTCTTAATCTGTGAGGTTACATTAAGCAGAATTATACATCTTTCAGACAGAGAGAGATAGAGCTTCATTGTTAATGAAAAAAATCCTAATATTGACTGTTTCTATTGGTTACCAACCTGGCGGCCATTTTAATCACCCAGTTTTCAAAATCTTTTAAGCTCAATTAGGTTCTGTGATGTTCCCCACCCATATGACCAAGTACTGTAAATGAGGGGGTTCTCCAGGCCTGTAAAGGAAACAAAGACTCTGTTTGCTAATTAAAAGATACATCTTTATTGTAGATATCCAGATTATAGATCAGCACAGCAGTTATGATATTAACCATCTGACACCTGGTCTTCTTTTGCTATATATACCCTGTACTGGTATCATTCCAGGGGCTGCTAATACATTCTGGTAAATACTTCCAGTTACTCCATGATACAATGTAATCTTTAACATCATCTGGTCCTTAAGAACCTTTTCACGGTTGCATTTATACACTTCTAAGCATTAACCCCTTTATCTCTATACAGTCTTAAGCTTTTCATCCTCTTACAGTTCTTGGCAGTAAGACCCCATGATACAGAATATAAAAAAAGGGGATTTGCTGCTTTAGAGAATAGTGTACGTTGTACTGCCTGGCAGTGACCAGTAACACCATATAATCAATCAATATCGTACTTTGGTCCCCAAAGCTAAATTATTTTTGTTTCCGCATTGTTTTTTTTTATGATTGTATGCTTGTTTTAATGCTTTCCTACATTCTAATGTAATTTAAACATTTTCCATCTTATTTTTAATTTTTCCCATAATTAAAAAAAATCCCAAATCATTTGACTTGCAGCAAACCAAAATAGCAGTGAAAGTGCCCATCTTTAAAATAAGTTCAGCATAGTCATTTGGCTATCATTTTGTATGACCTCCTCATGCATTTTCTATCCACCTACCACCTCAGAAGATACACCCCCTCTTATAAAAACTCCTATTTGTCCCAACTCCCAATATCTTTTATATAATGTATACCCTGTTCACTTATGTAACTGTATTTGTAACCATGTATTATTTGTCATCATAACTCTATGACCAGGACATACTTGAAAATGAGAGGTAACTCTCAATGTATTACTTCCTGGTAAAATATTTTATAAATAAATAAATTAATTTGCATTCTGCTTTTTGGAACCTTCATCAGTACTATTGCCCCATTCATAATAGAAACTGGTAACCAGTTTACATGTGAACTATTATACCAGCTTCCCCGTGTTATTCCAATAAAGGGCGGCCACTTCAATTACTGGATTAAAAAAAAAGAAAGAAAGAAAATTAAATATTTATATTACAAGTAACCTCTCCACTCAGACTGCTACCCCTGTAGTCCAATCCCAAATTATATTGAAGTTAACATGGTCAATTTCAACACATTAGTCTTACCTCTGATTCATAAAAGAGGCAATCAAAGCATGCAATATTTTTTGCGAATTCTTTTCATTTTGAACATAGGATTGCAGCAGGGGGGGGGGTCTCTGGAGCTGACCCCATACATTTCAGCTCCAGGGACCCCTTGCATCCGGAGGTGCCGGTAGCCGCTCCACTCAGCTAGCAGGGTTCATGTAATCAAAGCTCCGATGCCCTGCTGGCCAATAGGAAGCTGTGACGTCATCAGGTACGTCTTCCTATTGACCCACGTGACACAGGAGATTTAAACTTTGCTGAGATTCCGACACACCCCTGTGGAGGTAAGTATCTCGGGATGCAGAGGCTGTCCCCGGAGCTGAAATTAATGGGGTTCAGTTCCGGAGACCCCCCTGCTTCAAACCTATGCTAAAAAATTATTTAAAAAGTGGATGAATTGCTCCTTTAAACTCCATTACAAGTTAACCCACCCGAATTGGAGTTAACACATAGTGGATCTTAATGAATCTGGATGGGGGGTAGGTAGCATTGACTTCAGAGATTTGGGAGTAGTTAAAAGAGGAGTTAATAGGTGCAATATGACAATGGAATTATTAAAGCTTGCCTCTTCCATTGACAATGTTCTTTGTTTTACTGTACCAACTAGAATTGCCCTACATCTGAGATATCAAATGTTAGAAATGCTGTTAGAAACTTTTCTTTATATTAGACACCAAAGTAAATTGTATTATGCTTTATTATTATTTTTGCATCAATGTATCAGCTGTTTGATGCACAAACAGTAACACATTTCCAAGATGACTGTTCCTCAAACCTCTATCTCAAACTCCAACAAACTCTATCTCAAACACATAAATATTCAGATCCCACCCCAACTTTTTACAAAACGGGCTGCTTAAATTGTTAGCTACAGTATAGGAATGGTTGTAAGGTTTTACTTTAGGCCTCCATCCCCAAAAGGGTTCAATGTTTATAACTTATATTTTTGCAGGGTTTTATAGTGTAAATTTTATCCTTCAACTTCATCAATTCTATCCGTCTTGCTCTCCCCCATTCTTTCCAGGTGCACCTTTTTTTACACAATAAAAGCAAAGTCCTTCCATTTCTTTAAACATATTAAAATTAAATATTTTTTCATTAGGTCTATGGAAATTGGTTTAAATGTATTCATGTTTTTCCAAGGCTAACATTTCTGTTTGATATTCTATCTTTATTTATTCATCAGCAAAAGCCTATATAATGTCCTATAATGTCCCAGGTCTATTTACAATTTCTGCAGTAGTATTTATTTAGGCTAAAAGATCATCTCTGTGGGAGTTGAGGATAGAAGCACTTCTGTACTAATGGTATTGGACTTCCCTTTCTGTCCTATTTCAGCCGATGAAGCTCTCTTTTGACAGACAGCACACACACACAAATCTGCATAAAACAGTAACTGACAGCTGGGGTCAGACTCTCTCTGTTTAATGACACTGCCAGTTACACATTTTGAATTGTTTGAATATGAGTCTACAGCTTCAGCAATCATCATCTCACCAGTTCCACTTTTCATACCCAACAGCCAGGAAACTGACACGTAATTACACACTTACTGATGGTATCGCCAGTGCCGATAATTAAAACTGCCACGGGAGGATTGCTATTGCTAGTATACAGCTGGGATGTTGTCAAGAGGTAGAAACTCCAGCAGTTTTAAAGCTATCTCCTTAAAGGTGGACCACAGGCACCAATGTTTTAGCATAAGAAAGGCCTCAACACATCATTCACAATGTCTCACACAAATGGAGAAAATCTATTAACAATGCAATAAGTGAAATGCGAACAAGTTGGCCTAAGGGTTAAATTGCCTGGGTAGACTTGCAATTCAGATGTCTTATGTACTGAGCATTTTCATTCATTGGAAAGAGTAAAATATGCCTGTATTAATATAACGACTGTCAAATCATTTAAAAGTGATTAACATGTAACTCTGTGTGTCTACCTTGTTGCTTGTTATCGTACATTCTCTTCCACAAAGGAATTACAAGGCATGGGTTTAGTATTGGGAGTTGTGACTGGTTAGCACAGGCATATGCTGATGAGATCAATTCAAGATCCATAAACCAAATAGTGCCATATTAATAAAATCACGCTATTCTAGTAGCTTCGAGAATGTCATCGGGGCTCTAAAATAGCGAGTTTATCAAAGATCTCATCTCGCCACCCTGAGGGTGGCGGGATGGGATTTGAGAGTGGGACTTAGGAAAAAAAAAATCGGATTGATGCCGGGAGTCTCCGGAGCTGATACACATTAATACCAGCCCCGGAGACTGCAGGCTTCAATCCTATGCAATAAAAATACATTTACAGGCAGTTTCAATACCTTAGTGGCTCACCGCTAAGGCAATGAAGGGGTTAATTACCAGTGCCCAGTTTATTGTGGGTAGTGGGGGTGGGTGAAGGTGATATTTGGCACGTGGTGGGTGTTTAGGCCTTGCGGGGGTGTTGCGGCAGGAGTTAACCCGTTCATTACCTTAGCGGTTACTACCGTTAAAGTAATGAAGGGGGAAACCCCACCAACTACCCACCCAGTAGGCATAAACACCCACCACGGGCCAAATACCACCTTCACACACCCCTGCTACTCACAATAAACATTAAAACACAATACTAGCCAATACAACCATTCATTGCCAGTGTGGTTACCTATGCCCTCAATGGGAGAAAAGATAACCGCAATGGGAATAAATGGGCAACCCCTCTGCCCCCATCAACCATTACATTACAGTAATGGGCAAAATTATTTTTTTTAGATATGGATAATAGCTCATTTGCCCATTTAAAATTAAACATTATCCAGGCAGTATAAAGTAAATAAAACTTCTACTTAACTGTACCAGTATGAAGGCTGTCCTCATCACCATCCTCCGCGACATGCCCTCCGTGGCAGCAACAGTACAATAAAAACAAACTAATGGCCACTAACCCCTTCATCACCTTAGCGGTTAGTAACCGCTATAATGATTAAGGGGTTAACCCCCCTCCCCTGCTACCCACTCGGGAGACCTAACCACCTTACCTGGGGTAACTACTCCCACCCTCTACCCATTGATTTGCACAGTGGTACTTCATGCCCGTATAATATGGGCATGATTTGCCACTATGGCAGTCAATGGAAAACCTAAAAAAAAAAAAAGAGCACCAAAATAACACAACAATACAAAAAACAAGCACCAACAACACAACAATAGAAAAAGAAAATGCACTTAAATACATCAATTAAATAAACCAATCACCTAAACAACACAACTATTAAATAAAAACAAAAAACACAAATACAAAACATAACAATTAAAAACAAGCATTTGCCAAAAAATTCCTTGCCTGTCACTGTATTTATTTATATCCCAAAATGGGCATAGATAAACACATTGGCAGTCAATAGGCAACCTAAAAAAACAAGCATAAAAAACACAATTATAAAAAATAAGCATAAAAATACAGATTTAGAAAAAAACTGCATCAAAAAAAACACAATTCAGTAAGGCTAAGGTAACCTAAGCTGTTTTTATTTAAATTTGAATACTAGTGTGCGTGAGCATGGGGTCTCCGGAGCTGACCGCATTGATTTCAGGTCCGTGGACCCCCTGCTTCCCAAGTTACAGGTCCCGTTATGGGTGCCGGTATCCCCATGCAATGTTTAAATCTCCCGTGTCACGTGACCGGGACATTTAAATGCATAGGAGATACCGGCATCCCATACTGGGGCCTGTATCTCGGGAAGCAGGAAGTCCCCGGACCTGAAGTTAATGCGGTTCACCCTGCTCCTGCACACTAGTTCTCAAATTTAAATAAAAACACTGCGATTGCCTGTGAGAGCTGTGCAGGGAGAGGCGGCTCTCTTTGCAGGGAGATTGCCTGTGAGAGCTGTGCAGGGAGAGGCGGCTCTCTTTGCAGGGAGATTGCCTGTGAGAGCTGTGCAGGGAGAGGCGGCTCTCTTTGCAGGGAGATTGCCTGTGAGAGCTGTGCAGGGAGAGGCGGCTCTCTTTGCAGGGAGATTGCCTGCGAGAGCTGTGCAGGGAGAGGCGGCTCTCTTTGCAGGGAGATTGCCTGCGAGAGCTGTGCAGGGAGAGGCGGCTCTCTTTGCAGGGAGATTGCCTGTGAGAGCTGTGCAGGGAGAGGCGGCTCTCTTTGCAGGGAGATTGCCTGTGAGAGCTGTGCAGGGAGAGGCGGCTCTCTTTGCAGGGAGATTGCCTGTGAGAGCTGTGCAGGGAGAGGCGGCTCTCTTTGCAGGGAGATTGCCTGTGAGAGCTGTGCAGGGAGAGGCGGCTCTCTTTGCAGGGAGATTGCCCGTGAGAGCTGTGCAGGGAGAGGCGGCTCTCTTTGCAGGGAGATTGCCTGTGAGAGCTGTGCAGGGAGAGGCGGCTCTCTTTGCAGGGAGATTGCCTGTGAGAGCTGTGCAGGGAGAGGCAGCTCTCTTTGCAGGGAGATTGCCTGTGAGAGCTGTGCAGGGAGAGGCGGCTCTCTTTGCAGGGAGATTGCCTGTGAGAGCTGTGCAGGGAGAGGCGGCTCTCTTTGCAGGGAGATTGCCTGTGAGAGCTGTGCAGGGAGAGGCGGCTCTCTTTGCAGGGAGATTGCCCGTGAGAGCTGTGCAGGGAGAGGCGGCTCTCTTTGCAGGGAGATTGCCCGTGAGAGCTGTGCAGGGAGAGGCGGCTCTCTTTGCAGGGAGATTGCCCGTGGGAGCTGTGCAGGGAGAGGCGGCTCTCTTTGCAGGGAGATTGCCTGTGAGAGCTGTGCAGGGAGAGGCGGCTCTCTTTGCAGGGAGATTGCCTTTGAGAGCTGTGCAGGGAGAGGCGGCTCTCTTTGCAGGGAGATTGCCTGTGAGAGCTGTGCAGGGAGAGGCGGCTCTCTTTGCAGGGAGATTGCCTGTGAGAGCTGTGCAGGGAGAGGCGGCTCTCTTTGCAGGGAGATTGCCTGCGAGAGCTGTGCAGGGAGAGGCGGCTCTCTTTGCAGGGAGATTGCCTGCGAGAGCTGTGCAGGGAGAGGCGGCTCTCTTTGCAGGGTGATTGCCTGCGAGAGCTGTGCAGGGAGAGGCGGCTCTCTTTGCAGGGAGATTGCCTGTGAGAGCTGTGCAGGGAGAGGCGGCTCTCTTTGCAGGGAGATTGCCTGTGAGAGCTGTGCAGGGAGAGGCGGCTCTCTTTGCAGGGAGATTGCCTGTGAGAGCTGTGCAGGGAGAGGCGGCTCTCTTTGCAGGGAGATTGCCCGTGAGAGCTGTGCAGGGAGAGGCGGCTCTCTTTGCAGGGAGATTGCCCGTGAGAGCTGTGCAGGGAGAGGCGGCTCTCTTTGCAGGGAGATTGCCCGTGAGAGCTGTGCAGGGAGAGGCGGCTCTCTTTGCAGGGAGATTGCCTGTGAGAGCTGTGCAGGGAGAGGCGGCTCTCTTTGCAGGGAGATTGCCTGTGAGAGCTGTGCAGGGAGAGGCGGCTCTCTTTGCAGGGAGATTGCCTGTGAGAGCTGTGCAGGGAGAGGCGGCTCTCTTTGCAGGGAGATTGCCCGTGAGAGCTGTGCAGGGAGAGGCGGCTCTCTTTGCAGGGAGATTGCCCGTGAGAGCTGTGCAGGGAGAGGCGGCTCTCTTTGCAGGGAGATTGCCCGTGAGAGCTGTGCAGGGAGAGGCGGCTCTCTTTGCAGGGAGATTGCCTGTGGGAGCTGTGCAGGGAGAGGCGGCTCTCTTTGCAGGGAGATTGCCTGTGAGAGCTGTGCAGGGAGAGGCGGCTCTCTTTGCAGGGAGATTGCCTGTGAGAGCTGTGCAGGGAGAGGCGGCTCTCTTTGCAGGGAGATTGCCTGTGAGAGCTGTGCAGGGAGAGGCGGCTCTCTTTGCAGGGAGATTGCCTGTGAGAGCTGTGCAGGGAGAGGCGGCTCTCTTTGCAGGGAGATTGCCTGTGAGAGCTGTGCAGGGAGAGGCGGCTCTCTTTGCAGGGAGATTGCCTGTGAGAGCTGTGCAGGGAGAGGCGGCTCTCTTTGCAGGGAGATTGCCTGTGAGAGCTGTGCAGGGAGAGGCGGCTCTCTTTGCAGGGAGATTGCCTGTGAGAGCTGTGCAGGGAGAGGCGGCTCTCTTTGCAGGGAGATTGCCCGTGAGAGCTGTGCAGGGAGAGGCGGCTCTCTTTGCAGGGAGATTGCCCGTGAGAGCTGTGCAGGGAGAGGCGGCTCTCTTTGCAGGGAGATTGCCCGTGGGAGCTGTGCAGGGAGAGGCGGCTCTCTTTGCAGGGAGATTGCCTGTGAGAGCTGTGCAGGGAGAGGCGGCTCTCTTTGCAGGGAGATTGCCTGTGAGAGCTGTGCAGGGAGAGGCGGCTCTCTTTGCAGGGAGATTGCCTGTGAGAGCTGTGCAGGGAGAGGCGGCTCTCTTTGCAGGGAGATTGCCTGTGAGAGCTGTGCAGGGAGAGGCGGCTCTCTTTGCAGGGAGATTGCCTGTGAGAGCTGTGCAGGGAGAGGCGGCTCTCTTTGCAGGGAGATTGCCTGTGAGAGCTGTGCAGGGAGAGGCGGCTCTCTTTGCAGGGAGATTGCCCGTGAGAGCTGTGCAGGGAGAGGCGGCTCTCTTTGCAGGGAGATTGCCCGTGAGAGCTGTGCAGGGAGAGGCGGCTCTCTTTGCAGGGAGATTGCCCGTGAGAGCTGTGCAGGGAGAGGCGGCTCTCTTTGCAGGGAGATTGCCCGTGGGAGCTGTGCAGGGAGAGGCGGCTCTCTTTGCAGGGAGATTGCCTGTGAGAGCTGTGCAGGGAGAGGCGGCTCTCTTTGCAGGGAGATTGCCTGTGAGAGCTGTGCAGGGAGAGGCGGCTCTCTTTGCAGGGAGATTGCCTGTGAGAGCTGTGCAGGGAGAGGCGGCTCTCTTTGCAGGGAGATTGCCTGTGAGAGCTGTGCAGGGAGAGGCGGCTCTCTTTGCAGGGAGATTGCCTGTGAGAGCTGTGCAGGGAGAGGCGGCTCTCTTTGCAGGGAGATTGCCTGTGAGAGCTGTGCAGGGAGAGGCGGCTCTCTTTGCAGGGAGATTGCCCGTGAGAGCTGTGCAGGGAGAGGCGGCTCTCTTTGCAGGGAGATTGCCCATGAGAGCTGTGCAGGGAGAGGCGGCTCTCTTTGCAGGGAGATTGCCTGTGGGAGCTGTGCAGGGAGAGGCGGCTCTCTTTGCAGGGAGATTGCCTGTGAGAGCTGTGCAGGGAGAGGCGGCTCTCTTTGCAGGGAGATTGCCTGTGAGAGCTGTGCAGGGAGAGGCGGCTCTCTTTGCAGGGAGATTGCCTGTGAGAGCTGTGCAGGGAGAGGCGGCTCTCTTTGCAGGGAGATTGCCTGTGAGAGCTGTGCAGGGAGAGGCGGCTCTCTTTGCAGGGAGATTGCCTGTGAGAGCTGTGCAGGGAGAGGCGGCTCTCTTTGCAGGGAGATTGCCTGTGAGAGCTGTGCAGGGAGAGGCGGCTCTCTTTGCAGGGAGATTGCCTGTGAGAGCTGTGCAGGGAGAGGCGGCTCTCTTTGCAGGGAGATTGCCTGTGAGAGCTGTGCAGGGAGAGGCGGCTCTCTGTGCAGGGAGATTGCCTGCGAGAGCTGTGCAGGGAGAGGCAGCTCTCTTTGCAGGGAGATTGCCTGCGAGAGCTGTGCAGGGAGAGGCGGCTCTCTTTGCAGGGAGATTGCCTGCGAGAGCTGTGCAGGGAGAGGCGGCTCTCTTTGCAGGGAGATTGCCTGCGAGAGCTGTGCAGGGAGAGGCGGCTCTCTTTGCAGGGAGATTGCCCGTGAGAGCTGTGCAGGGAGAGGCGGCTCTCTGCACAGTTCACATTGCAAGAGATCACAGCGGGGAAAAGTTAGAAAAAAGCTGAGTTCACATTGCTGCTTCGCCGAGCAGTATTGGCATTTTCTTACCTCACGGTTTGAGAGGGTTTCAGATTCTTTCTGAATACCGTGATAACACAAATGACAAACCTTTTGATGGGAACATGCCAAACCGTTCAAGGTGGCAGCAAAGTTATCAAACCAACTGGAATAGGCCACGCAGTCTCTATTAGATTATAGTCTGTATCTCTCCTCCACACTGATTCACGCTAGTTTTGCTGTTATTCCTGTATAATCTATAGTTATCTTTCGTTCACTTAAAAATCTACACTCATCCACCCCTTTTTAATCATAGCTGTATCTAGAGATGTAGAGACATAGGCAATGTTTTCCCTGTAAGCCGACAAATACCCTTCATTCAAACATTTGCTCAAGGCTTCAAAAAGTACTTTAAACATTGAGGTAATTGTGTCAGTATCTCCCAGTATACACCTACTTCTCTTTTACACTCTGCAGAATGAACTCCTCTGTGTGGATCCTATCTCTGCTACTCTCTATTATGCCTGAGACCTTGTTTACTTTAACACTAAAACGCTGTTTCCATTAGTATATGACGGTGTTGTCTCTTTATCATGTAATCCTTTCTGAAATGTCACCATTTAAATTAAATATTCCAAAAGCTTTAAAAGCATGGCTTCCATGAGCTCTCCAAGTATACTTACATTTACAGGTTCAACAAAGTATCCGGCCGCTCCTCCTTCTCTTACCATGCACCCCACAACTGGAACAATCTACTTGAGACTATCAAAGCCACCACCGGTCTAAGTTCTTTCAAAACTAAAGCTGTCTCACATTTTATTCTGGTCTGTAACTGTTACACATGCCTATAACATATTGCATCTTTAACTGTGCATGCTTTGTCTTGTATATAATGTATAACCATGTTAACTTAATGAAACTATGTACTGTATTTGTAACGATGTATTTGTCATCATAACTCTATGCCCAGGACATATGTAGTGCAGTTTCCCCCACCCTATGGGAGATGTGGTGGCTCCTGACTGTTTGGTGCTTTACCTGTGGCTCACAGGAGGCCTGAACTCCACTGCTGGGAGCCTGGGGTGTACCTTATCCGTCTGGTGACAGCGCCTCCACCTAAGAGGGATCCTAGCTATACTGGATAATCCCGTCACAGGATAATATACCTAGTACACACCAGAGTATGGTATAACGGTATTTACTAGGCACAAACTTAGAACACACATATAATATGCAACAACACCTTATAATACGTATATTGATATACCCACACAGTATTCACATGGTACTTGGGTGCAGAGGCACCAGGGCCCCAGTGTCCAGCCCACGATAAGCACTCCCACCTAAATGTGTGTGACAGCGCTGCCCACAGTAGAATGTAGGTGCACTTGAAGATAGGTTATACCTGCCGGGTGCTCCAGCACCTGGTAGCACTGACTGAAGACTGAAGACAGAGATCCGTCCAGTCCATCAGTGATGGCGTCCGCCTCCACGTGAGGTGGTATCCAGCTGGAGGGTCCCACCGTAATAGTCTCCCTCTGTGTGGTGATCTGGTCCCAGATCACCAGATGCCAGGTCGCTGCCATGTCCTGGCTGTGCCCCTCACGCTTGGTACTACAGAGGCAGTGTCCCTATCTACTGGTCCTGTCCCTAAGCAGCCACAAGTTCAAAGAGTGAGTCGGGGCCTAGTTGGGGCCTAAAGGGGTCTCTGGCCTAGGGCACGGGTCACAGACACTCTGCACACTCACCCTTTTGAGTGCCAGCTCCGACAGGCGTGGTCTCGCAGCGCACCAAATGTATCAACTCAGGGAGCAGGGGAATCTGGCTGTGTGATTGGCTAAGCTTAGCCACCTAACAGCCCCTATGGCTTTCTGGGGGCTGTATTGTTGAGCTATTCCCTTAATGGCCACCGCTTGCACTGCGCATGCGCAAAACGTACTGTGCATGCACGCATTTCCAATATGGCGGTGGCGTGCAACGAGAGCCACCGCGGACCTCCAGCAACCCGCTCGCCATCCTGACTGCCACAGCCACAGCCCTCCCCGCACTCTCCCCAGCCTTCGCTGCCAGTCGCAGCCAGAGCAGTAGGTAAGGGGACGAGGGGGAGACCAGGGGGTACACCTGCTATACATACTTGAAAACAAGAGGTAACTCTCTATGTATTACTTCCTGGTAAAACATTTTTATAAAAAAATAAAACTTACTTGCTCTCTTGGCCATAAACCACATGCCCCTTAGATTGCAATTCTCATTTGTTTCATGTCATGTTATTACCTATGGCATTGTCATGACTTACTGTATCATGTAATTGATTTTACCAATGCTATACTGTAATCATCAAAAACCTGGGTGGAGCTTCACGTTCTATTGGAGGAAGATTCCCTTTTTACTCTTTTGGTTTTTCTTAGAGCTTGCTGGTATCTGTGTGTTTATTAACTTTGTCCAGCTGCTCTCAGCTGTTTTGGAAGTTAGTGGCTTCTCCTTCCCAGGGTTTAAGCTCGCCCCTCCCCACTTTCCAAGTGAGCAGTTCTCTTTCATGCAGCTGGTTGTGACAGATCCAATGTGATCATTCGTCCTCTAACTATAGAGTTAAATAAGCATTTTAATCCGTTAGTATTAGGACCTGCAATATTTGGTCATGCCTTGAAGTGGCTTGCAGGCTTAAAATGCGTTGGTCAAAGGGTTTAACTAAATGATCCTTTTTTCAAGAGATATATAGGTATTTCACTGTATATTTTTGTCATATTGGATGTAGCTTTGGGCTTCTTTGTTTTTTTGTTGTTTACTCTAAACAAATACAACAATTTAAATGGATGGATGGTCAGACATCTGCCCTTACCCAACCTTCAGAAAGTAATAATTTCACATGTAAACTGAATTTATTATTATACATATTTTTACAAGTAAATTACTGACAGTCATAATATTTATGGAGAAATTAGATCTTTTAATGCTTACACTGAAAAAATCATAGTAGGACACGTGACTTGATTTGTAGTCCAAGTTAGGTAAATGTACAAGTGCAGAGGTCCAGATGTCAAGAAACGTAACCCCAATATTACAACGAAAACCAAAATTGAAGGGGGTTTGGCAAAGTTTTGAAAGGGATGAAATACAAAAATTACATGTGGACATTTTATCATGTGCAGTTCCTGGAGATTTATTTTTTATTTTATTTATTTATAAAATATTTTACCAGGAAAAAAAACTCGTTGAGCGTTACCTCTCATTTTCAGCTGGGATTCTTTGTCCTCAAAACTTTTATCCAATAATAATCGAACAAAGCTTTGAACAAAGTATATTTGTTTAAACATTTTTGGTATCTGGTGTACTGATTTGCACACCAGTTTTTGTTCCCTTCTTTCTATTAAGGTAGGGTGTAGTAGGCAATAAGTACTGTAGTTTCAGATACATTTAAGAAGTATTTATTTGTGAAAGTGTTGCTTTTGAATTGTTTAGAGATGAAACTCATGTGTAGAGGAAAGCATGTTCTACGAGTACATAATGATATAGCAGATACTTTGTTCTGTTTCCTATGGGAGCTTTTCAAGGAAATGCCTCCCAGTGAGGAACAAAAAGGATGGCCCTGATCCAGCTCTCTGTATAAATTGGAGTGGAGTGATACTGTATAATACATCTTTTTAAGTGGTCTCCTGCACATTATTTATGGGAGTATAATGCTTAAGATGGTGCAAAAGTTTTGTCCTGGGCAATTTATTTGCTAAACCCATAACATACATGTATTCCTTAACTAGTGAATTGAGCCTGAAGTGAGAACCGAATACCTATATTTATAGCACTAGTCATCAGTTGAACATAATAGTCACCTGCTAAGAACATGAATTGTTTCTGAATTCACCAACCACTTTATATTCTTTTTTTAAGAAAAAAATAGAGTTATTGCAAACTATAATGCTATCTTCCTACTATAGATTCCTCCCTGACGCCTTGCAACAATCCATTGTATGTATTGTTGATGTACAGTAATCATTAATAACTGAATCCACTGTTTGGTAAGACCAATTAATAGACATAATAATACATTCATAATAATACTGTCTGTGGGGGTGCTGCTGGGGTGGGAACTTATGAGTAGAAGCAAAAGAAAACATGACCACTAGGCTTGCCATTTTATGGCCCAAAAATACTGTATAATTAAAGAACCCCTCTTCTGAACTGAGAAATATAAAGAGTTATTCATGTACAATTGAAAGCGTTATGTAGCATTATAAATAGAATATAGAACAGTTAATTATAATGGATCGCAGTATTTTATACAGCATTAGATCAAAACCCGTGGGGACTTGAAGGGAATAAGAGATGTGCTTTGTTTAAAAAAAAAAACAACAACAACACTATATTGAAGAGATAGAGCAGATGATACAGGGTGGCAAAGGAAGACAGGAGTAGAACACTGATATAAATAAAAAAAAACATAAAAACATATATTATTAAATAGAAAAATGCCATAAGTGTATTGGATACATTAGATATACTCATGCTTGAAGAATACCTTTTCCTTTCTTGTGCTTAAAATGACAGGTTCCAATGAAGCAAATGATTATTTAGCACAGCTACTTTATAGGGTGGCATATACACTGTGGAGGCAATGTTAGCTAATTGAGACACATCCTGATATTTGTGAATACACTGTTTGGTTTTAGTTGTTTAAACTGGCTTAAAATTGCTTAACAAGGCATTAGCTAATGTTAGAAACGTGGTAAGGATCAATTTTTAAAACAAATGATTTACGAAACACTAATAAAGTAGAATTGTAACTTAGAATTTGAAGATACAAAATATAATCTGATTGTAGGAAAGAATATTTGTATGGATTAGATATCGTTGTTAGACTGTTTTGGATACATGCCAGGAAGAAGGCGGCAATGGGAGAGAAGAGGGAAAAAAAGCTGAAAAACAGTTGTGTAAAATCAATGAGAGGAAGAGTAACAAGGCATATCGCGATGAAAGGAAGTGGAACAGGATAATACAAAAATGATGGAGTACATTTCATGTGAGATAAACACATCACTCAGTGCATCATCTTCCAAGTTGTAGAAACATTATACACCAGAGACGGCAAACTCCAGTCCTCAAGAGTTACCAACTGGTCGAAGACTGAGCAACTGATTGAGCCACCTGTGCTGATGATGGGATAGCTTTAACAAATGACCAGCTGGGGGGTCCTGAAGACTAGAGTTGGCTACCCCTGTTATACACCGTTTAACATGCAAATATGAAGAACATGGGGCAGCTAACATAGCCACACCTGTGTGGAGTTTGATGCTTCCAGTATTTTATTGCATGTTAGGCATGTTTGGCTTTCAAGTTTCAAGCCACTGTACAGCCTATTGGACCATATAATAATTTTAATAAATAATAACTTTATTTCATATACTGTAGCACTTTTCTCCCAATGGGATTCAAAGAAATTCACAATAACAGTATAGTGCACGGTACACGGCACATAGGAAATTTTACAGACACAGTCCTTGCCCAGATGAGCTTAGAATCTTTGGCTTTTGGTGCTTGAGGCACAGGGAGATACAGTGACTTCCCCAAAGTCACAAGGAGCCAACCCTGGGAATTGAGCCAAGTTGCCCTGATTCAAACTCAGTGTCATTGTTTACAGAGTTAGTGTCTTTACTTATTAGTTTACATGCGAGGGCCCCCAGGCAAAAAAAAATTCAGGGCCCCATTAATATTAATACCGACTGCAATATTTTTCTCCCTCCCCCATCCTCTCCCTGATCCTCTCTCATTATCCCTCCTCATCTCTCCCCATCCATCTTCATCATCATCATCCCTCCCACTCCTCCTCTTCATCATCATTATCTCTCCATCATAATCATCTCTCCCCCTCCCCCTCGTAATCATCATCTCTCCCTCTCCTCCTCAATATCTCTCATCATCCTCATCATCATCATCTCTCCCCATCCTCCTCCTCCTCATCATCATTATCTCACCCCTTCCTCCTCCTCATCATCAGCTTTCATCATCAGCTCTCCCCCTCACCATCACCATCTCTCCTCCTCATCATCACCATCATCGGCTCTCCCCCTCATCATTATCACCATCAGGACTGCCCAGGAGGATGTACCTGGGATCTTCCAGACCCTGTGGCGGTGAACAGGGTGAGCCAGAAGGGCCAGAGAAGTGCCATGAGGGAGTGAAGAGTAAAGGATGTGAGTCTGCCATGGCAGCGGGGCTCTCCTGTCCAGGACAATTGGATCCCGAGGGATTTCATAGACTCTCTTGGGACCGAGTCCCCAACAAACAGATAAGGATTATGATATGGTCATATCTAGTATATTTGCAAAACGGAGTGTGATTTAAAGCTCGTAACCAGTTTAGTTGGCCAGGCAATCAGAGCAGTGGGGGTGCAGTAGACAAGAGCTGGCGGCATGAGGGTTGGGGGAGATAGAGGTGGGGGTGTGAGAGATAGAGGGGTTCTCGCAATTCTGCCGACACTGGGTGGGGTAGTGGCTACAGTCCAGTGGACACTTTAGTCCTGGGCCGTGGCCGGAAAAGCTGTCTGTGGCCTGAGTACCGGCACCTCCTTTTTTATTTTTTTTACAAAAAAGCTATATATATATATATATATATATATATATATGATATTACCATTCTTGCGAGAGGTAAATATGGACAGCACTCAGTCCAAGAATCCAAAAAAAGGTGTATTCAGCAGGTAGCATATAGACGCCCAATCCGACGTTTCGATCCCGAGCAAGACCTTTCTCAAGGGGGATCGAAATGTCGGATTGGGCGTCAATATGCTATATGTTGAATACACTTTTTTTTGGATTCCTGGACTGAGTGCTGTCTTTATTTACCTCTCGCAAGAACGGTAAAATATTTTACATTATCCTTATAGGACAACCACCAATACTTTATACTGTTACTTGGAGTGCCAGCTGCAGATTTTGTTCATATATATATATTTTTTTAACACCTTAAGTCAGGGCTGCACAACACGCGGGCCGCATGCGGCCCGCCGGCACTCACTGTGCAGCCCACGGCGGCTGCTTTCCCCCCCTCCTCCCGAGCCCCCTTTCCCTGCCCCCGCAAGCCGAGCCCGCTTTCCCCTTCCCCCCGCGAGCCGAGCCCGCTCTCCCCTTCCCCCCGCGAGCCGAGCCCGTTCTTCCCTTCCTCCAGCGAGCCGAGCCCGCTCTCCCCTTCCTCCAGCGAGCCGAGCCCGCTCTCCCCTTCCTCCCCCGGGGAGCCGAGCCCGCTCTCAAGTGCGGCACTTCCGGTGCCTGCTGCTTGCAAGCGAGCAAGCGCGCGCAGTCCTGCCGTGATCGGAGGTGATGTGAGGTGCAGTGGGATATGTGCAGGGGGGGTGATGTGCAAGGGGAGAGGGGCGGTGATGTGCAAGGAGAGAGGGGGGGTGATGTGCAAGGGGAGAGGGGGGGGTGATGTGCAAGGGAGAGGGGGGGTGATGTGCAAGGGGAGGGGGGGTGACGTGCAAGGGGAGGGGGGGTGATGTGCAAGGGGAGGGGGGGGATATGTGCAAGGGGAGGGATATGTGCAAGGGGGGATATGTGCAAGGGGGGATATGTGCAGGGGGGATATGTGCAGGGGGGATATGTGCAGGGGGGTGAGGTGAAGGGGGGGTGATGTGCAGGGGGGGTGATGTGCAGGGGGGTGATGTGAAGGGGGAGTCATTGGAGGTTCAGAGGGGTGGTCATTGGAGGTGCAGGGGGGGGTCATTGGAGGTTCAGAGGGGGGGTCATTGGAGGTGAAGGGGGGGTCATTGGAGGTGCAGGGGAGGGTGATTGGAGGTGCAGGGGAGGGTCATTGGAGGTGCAGGGGAGGGTCATTGGAGGTGCAGGGGAGGGTAATTGGAGGTGCAGGGGAGGGTCATTGGAGGTGCAGGGGAGGGTCATTGGAGATGCAGGGGAGGGTCATTGGAGGTGCAGGGGAGGGTCATTGGAGGTGCAGGGGGGGTGATTGGAGGTGCAGGGGGGAGAAGGATGTGAGGTGCAGAGGGGGTGGGATTTGTGTGGTGTGCAGAGGGGTATTGTGTGTTTGATGAGGAGGGGGAGTATTATGTGTGTGGGTGAGGGGGAGAGATGGGGGTATGAGAGATAGATGGGGAGTATCGCAAAGGTTGATAGTGAGGGTTTCTGGGGGAGATATGAGGATGATGATGATGAGAGGTGCTGGAGAAAAGATGATGATGATGATGATTTTACCCGTGCGGCCCCAAATTTTTTTCCTTGGAGCAGTTCGGCTCTTCTCGCTTAACGAGTTGTGCAGGCCTGCCTTAAGTCATAAATTGCATACTGTAGAGGGGGAGGGATAGGCATCAGTCACAGATACATTCAAAGATGCACTATAAAAACCACTCTTGCTTTATACATTGTAACACCGCCGGAAGAAGAGATTAGTGTATCTCGAAAGCTCAAACAAAATCATTTCGTTAGCCACAGAACGGTATAGTCTATTCGATTTTTTATATATACAGTATATACAGCTCAACCCTGTTATAACGCAATCCTTTACAACGCGAAACAGCTTATAACGCGATGCAAACGTGGCTCCCAATTTTCGTATTTATGAATACTTTACCACACTATTATTGGTATCTTAAATATTTTATTGTACAATGCATACACTTGTACATTATTTCTAACGCAATCCGCATATAGCGCGATGTGATTCTTTGGACCCCAAGCACAGCGTTATAAGGGGGTTGAGCTGTATATACTACGACTATAAATGACGTGGCAGTTAGAAAGTATGGACAGCTGGGAGGACCACAATTCTATGCAGATGGATGAATAACATGGAAATTATTTTTTAAAAAAAGGGAAGACCCAGTACTCTTGAGTGCTGGGACTTCCCTTTTTTGACTATTAGTTGTGGGGGAATTTGGGTCCTCCTGGTTCCGTTAGCACCCTGCACATCTACTATTATATGGATTAAGTGAGTGCTGTCTACTCTATTTGTATTGGTTCATGGAAAATTATATTCAGGTTGTTTTCTTCTTGCAAACCACAGTTGCCTGGCCTCCATATTTTTCGTCTGCTTAAGATAATGGGTGTAGGCTCCCTACTGTAATTCCTGTTGTAAAAGTAAAAATAATATCATGAGAAAAATGTTTAACATGTACTGTAAATTCCATCCTAATTGCCATAAGGCTACCTTTTAATTTCTTTTATCTGTGTACTTGAAGAAGGCCTTCCATATATCAGAGCTATTCTCATGACAAAAAGGTTTCTGCATGATGGTGTTATATGGTTGATCCCTTCCTATCTTGCCATAGCATTGCCCTGCAATGAGTATATGACAGTGAGGTTGAAGGTACTTTAATAATACTGTATAAGTGATTTACTTGATGTGCAGAAATATTGATCAAATGAGCTCTAGGTCATATACTCCCTGCCTGCAAAGAATTTTAATCAGAAATTGCTCTTTCTTTACGTATTGACTCTGATGAGGTCACTCACTTATGTCTGAACTATTTTAAACAAAGACTATGATCTTTGGGGGGAAAACCCACACAGTGAATCAGAATATGAAATAAATGCTAATTTGCATATATGTAATAATGCTAGTCTGTAAATATTTACATGTTAGGTTAAGGGGCTTTAGGTACATTTAAATATCCATAAAAATTTTAAACTGGAGGTAAAGATGACAAATTATTTACATTGACCCACATTAGCCAATGTTTTGCCAATAAATTAAGGTATGACAAAAAATGTGCATGGTAACTCCAATAAGATGATTCACTCACCACAACAATGGTGGTCATTTGAGGATGGTAACTGAACCTTCAAAATTAGGAATAAATATGCAAGACAAGACTCAGTAACTACAGATGTATGAAACTCCACAAACAATACAGGTCTTTTTCCATGGAAACTTTCAAATTCCGTAAAAATAAATCCCGTGGAGTGTTGGGCAAGTTCTGCCTAATCAAGTGAATGGGTCCGTAGGTGACGTCCTGTGCAGGAAGGAGTCCTCTGAAACAGCGCTGCATAGTAACTATGGGCCAAAATGCTCTTAGTGCTCAAAATGTTCATTGCTGATCATGAACATCTGGTTGGGCAGTTGGTTGTTTGATATTTGTTACATCTCCATTGCTAAGCATGGCAGTCTTCATTTTACAAAACAACTGGAATTTGCATGTAAACTACAATCTATACCAGCAGTGCTCAACTCCAGTCCTCAAGACCCACCAAGAGGTCAGGTTGTAAGCATATCCCTGCCTCAGCACAGGTGGCTCAATCAGTGGCTCAGTCGAAGAAGACTGAAGCAGGGACTGGGTGAGACACCCGTGCTGAAGCTGGAATATCCTTAAAACCTGACCTGTTGGGGAATATTGGGGACTGGAGTTTAGCACCCCTGATCTACACAATTTGGTAATGTTGCACTTACATTTTACATTATATAGTTTGTGAGGGTGTTATATTTATTAAATAAAGTGTTTTGGACGCCAAAACAAGATTTTCATCTGTTTTTTCTTCTTCTACTAAATGACCTTATTATTGAGCCTTTTAGACAAGTTACCAAGGAAAAGTTACATCAGGTGAAGTGATACAGTAATTCAGGCTCAGAGCTGGCTTATTTCAGTGGCAGCCTTTCTGATTACATTTTGCCAACCATGTTGAATAATGTATGATCAGGTTTAGTACAACCTGTCTTTGTTTCCAAATCAGTATATGATAATACTGTAGATACAAACCAGGAAAATCATTTTCTGAGATCACAAGATTCAATTTTAAAATAATTTTCTGTAAAAAGTCTTTCAAGTGCTGTTCTAGTTTGAAAATTATGAATATACAAAATATTCATTAAAAATACTATACTGCTCATGTGTCTTTTTTTGAGATATGCAACCAGCTTTACTAAGCTGTACAAAAAGTTTGCCTTGCGCTAATGCTGGGAAGTAAACAGCAGGAGCACAAGCAAAGCTAACTGGCATCCTACAGTATTTGCTTCCTGCAGGATATCTTTATTGTCTGTTTGGAATATATACAGTGTATCAAGGTAATGAAAGGCCCCTTTTAAGCACTTAAAGTCACACAGACCCCCTATTATTTCTTAAGATTCAAAATCAATGGGGTATCCCATTCTAAACACCCAGTGATCCCACACCTGGAAAATTCCCAATACAGAAGAAAGTACATTTTTTAAGATCTGACCCTTTGCAAGATGGACATTGGGGAACTTACTGTCTGCCAACCAATCAGTATGGACAATGTCATTAGGTGACATTACTCCCTTGCTCAAGAACAGCGCCCTGTTGACTAATCACAGGATAGATAAAGTTCAATAGATCAATGGCAATACCTCTCAAATTGAGGGATTGAGGCATGTAGGAGAGGTGTGGCCCTACCACAAGGAATCACACACTTCAAAAACTGTTACCCGGCAATCTCCGGTCATTTCTCCTGCTGTGTGAAGCCAGGCATCCCCCATTTTTGTGCTTATTGCGTGTGGTGAGGAGCCTTTGGTTACAGCTTACTTTCTGGCACCCATCACCTGTGTTCAGGAGTGTTTCCACATTATCTGGGACATTTGCAGCGTGAGGACTATCTTTATTTATCCAGCAATCTCTGACTAGGGACCTCATGTGTACTGGTTACCTGACCTGCTGTATACTCCAACCGGTGACGTCACAACGATAGAGATTTATCTCTTGCATGCCCTTTTAATTCTGTTGTCTTGTGAGTGCATGTCCAAGAGAGTTCTCTTCTTTTTTGTTTTATTACATTTATTATTACAGTATCACGCTATGGAGCTTGTGCTTCTCTTTCTCTTTCATATATATAGATATATATCTATATATATATATATATATATTATGAAATATGAATATATATATATTTATCGGTTCGCTGAATCCATGCATGCTTGTATTTATCTATTTGACTAATAATACTCATAATTACTCTACAAACAAAGAACAAAAACAATGTAGGTTTGAAGATTGACACCAAAACATTGGAAATTATGTTAACCCTATTCCCCCCCCCCCCCAAGTATTTATTTGACGTCGCAATGTTACACTATTTTTTTAAGAATTATAATTACCAACTCCATTTAAGCAACATGGTACTATCCTTAATTCCCTTTTGTTTTGAGAGGGACAGTCCTATTGCAATGACTACTGTGTAATAAAACTCAGAGTACATTTTTGATAGGTTTGTGGTCCTGTTAAGATGCAAACAATACAATACATGACTTGTGTAATATTATTTCATTCTTACTTCTTTATGCTGTATGAAAATGGGCCGATAAGAAAAAAATATTTTGATGGTTATCTATACAGGAATTCTTAATGTTACATTCTTTAAATGGAGCCGACTCTAATGTATAGATTTATTGCATTGTTTTATAAGAACAATGAATATGACTATGATGATTCAATAGGGTAATGTCTAATATATTTTTGGCCATACTGAGTTTATGCTCTAATGGCATAGATGCATATGTTTATCAAATTCATGATTTCCCAATAGCTTAGTGCTCAAGAGTCAATTAAAACTGTGTCATAACAGAGCACTTTTGACAAAGGGAGCCATTGTTGTTTACTGAACTGGGATAAACAACATATTTTCATTTCAAATTTGCTCTCAGTGTACTGTATGTGCCAGGAATATAAAGAAATCGAGCTAAGCAGTCCAAAAATATTTAAAACTGTGTTAGCAGAGGCAAAGTGGAAAGAGAGTGGATACAGTTATCATGTTTATATTTAAACCTACTTTGAAAGTTCTTTATGCCAAGGCAACAAAACTTTTCGGTAAGCACTCGAACTGAAGGTTTAGGAAATAGCCAACTTGCTTCTAGTCTTTGCAAATAATGAGCAGGACACCTGATTACTCACAGGTTTCAGAAATCTTGTGCACTATTTTCTGATTATTATTTTAGCAGAGTTTAGGCTTGAAGTGTTTATTTAAGATGAAAGCAACTGGAAACAGGGTCATATTTTCTTGAACCTGCCAGCAGCCGACATTTACACTGAAAGTATGTCTTATTGTTCTCGTTTAGAACTTCAATCATGACCTGGAAGGAAGACGTTTACCGAGAGGAGGCTAATGGTTTTCCACTTGTAGCTCAGCCATCGGCCTGAAGTACAGTAACAATCTATGCAAAATTACAAAGATCAATTCTGCGATCTCAGCTACAGCCCATTGGGGAGGAATATTACCTAATGAATTTCCCTGAGAACTTCTCTTAAGTGAAAGGCTAATGCTTTTTCTTAACCACCCAACATACAACACTTTGTAGACTTTTAGGGGAAATTAAGGGCCCTATTTATATAACATTTCTAAAAGCACAGAACTGCACACACCGTAGGCACAAAGTTTTTTTGTTTTTGTTTTAAATATTACATTTTCTTAACTGAATTAAAAAAATATATATTGACCTTGTTATTGTTCCGTTTATAGCTCTGTACTTTAACCTTTTCAGGGCTGCACGAGCCAATTATGCCATTGTACCTAATAGACCCTTAAGCATTGAAGGAACTAAGATAGTACTTTACACTAATGAGCTATGACTTGTTAATGAAACCATACTCTTTCAGGTTGCAATTAAGAATACACATCTTTATATTCCTCCATATACAGTATGTTAATTTAATTAGAATAATAATCTTGTTTACATGTGGACTAATATTACAAACATTAAATTAAAGTTCTGTTGTGAAATGTTACAATAGTTTTCACATAACTCAAAGCAGGATAACAGGTATTCTGCTAAAATAGCACATTTTCTGCTTTATGGCAGAAAGAAAACCCTAAATAATTGGACCGTATGATGTAAGGTAATTAAAGTGCAGCCTAATATTTGTTTTGATCTAATGGTTTGGTTCATTATGAACTAAATATACTATTTACTATTTCAAGGTGTTAAAAATCCTGAACCACCTGTTTCCAGTAAACTTGGGCGTCCTTGTAAGCCTGGCCCTTGCTGAGTGGTTAATCCTGGTCTGCCCTTTTTAACATTTCCTTTTTCTCAGACATAGGTTTGCTTTTTCTAATGACTAAATCATGTTGTTCAATATAGTTATTCCATTCTAACAACAGTGTGAGAAACTGGAACCGACTCCTTAACCCATTCCGTGTTAGAACATCCAAGAACAATGTGCTATAAATATCAGTGTTGTGCTCAGGCTCCATTTTTTTCAATGCTTACAATACTGCATTTCCATTCTGTTATTTTTATTTATTTGACTCAAAACATCGAGGGCAGGCCAGTGACAATAAAAACGCTTGACCATTTTAACCCTTCTAGAAACCAACCTATAAGAGTATTAGTAATGTGGAGTCTATTTTTCACTTTCGTGAGAAACACCTGAAATAAATACAAATGCATTGAAATGTGTTCACACTTTGTCATATTTATATTGTTACAGATCATCACAAATCTTTTGTGCAAGTCCTGTCAAGAGAAATAGAAACACGGCATTGAAAATATAAGGCTAAGTCCCCGCTGGCGCTGAGTGCGCTCATGCTTGGAGAGCGGGGGGGGGGGGCATTGCGGCGGGTAGTTGAGCGTGTGGGTGCTGCGCACAGCGCAAGTGGGGACTTACATATATCTATATATGTAAGTAACCACCGCAAGCGCCGCCTGCTCAGTGCTAGCGGGGACTCAGCTTAATCTGTATGAGAGAGATGGCAGATGAGCTGAAGGAGTGGCTTAGTGCATAGCCCCCACTGACTGACACTGGCTGGGTGGGATCCTGGTGCAATTCCCAGTGTCTGCTCCTTGTGACCTTGGGCAAGTCACTTTATCTCCCTGTGTCTCAGGCACCAAAAACATAGATTGTAAGCAGGGACTGTGTCTGTAAAGTGCTACATAATACTAGCAGCGCTATACAAGAACATGCTATTATTATTATTTCCAAATGTGGGGGTTATTCACCAAAACAATTTTTTCTGAGCACTATTGTACACTAAATTAGGTGACATGCATTGTGCAGTACCATTTCCAGTGATTCTTAGGCCAAACATCTTTGTTAAAGACACTTATTATCACTTTGCTCTAGAGCAGGGGTAGCCAACACTCAAGGGCTACCAACAGGTCAGGTTTTAAAAGACTGATCCTCTGATTGAGCCACCTGTGCTGAAGCAGGGATATCCTGAAAACTTGACCTGTTGGTGGCACTTGAGGACTGGAGTTGGCCACCCATGCTCTAGAGTTTGGCCGAAGTTTGGGCATTATCCAATGCTGTAACCAAGACATGCAGCTGGTATCCAAGATGGGACTCCATTGCGGATGTGTCATTGCTAACATTGTATTGGTGTTTTCCTTTTCATTTGTTTTTTCACCACTTAGCCTTGTATTTAAATATTTATTTATTGAAACATTGGTACATTTTCCTTGGAAATTTCAGCTGAAAAGATCACAAATTATTCCCACAGTTAAATTATTTAAACTGCAGATATCTGGATTCAGATATTGAACATGCTGGAAGTAAACTGAATAGCATCAGAATAAATACAATCATTTGCTTTTACATGCCGTATACCTATTTACTGTACACTGTTTAACATCTTAAAACTTGATATTCTGCTCTAAAGTAATTGAAATTAAACGTGTTGTAGCTCTACAGTGTGGCTACAGAGTTTGAAATGACTATTGAATGTATACTATGAATGTATTAATTTTTGTGAATATTAACATTTTTCTAATTGTTATAATTAGCAGTAAAGATGTACCCTTCAGAATTCATAGCAATTCGTTAAATCTAATATATTCTCTATTTTTGCTAAAAGAAATGGCAAACTTCCTTACAATAAGTTAAATAAGTTAAGCATGTGTTACACTAAATCACCTTTGTTCTGTTTGCAAGATAGATAAAATGTATGGTATTTAGTATAGGAAACATTGGCTTTAAATGTGCTTTTTTATTATTTTTCCTAAAAAAAACATATTAAAACGCATAAAGCTGAAGTTTCTGGTACATTTCTGCAGAGCACATAAGTAAATCTCTTTGAGAAAGTCCCTATGGATTTAAGCAAAATGTTGCAAACGCCAAAGCAAAAATCTAGCAACACTTTCTGGCTTGTGTTGATGCCAAACAAGTGGACACTGTGTCCAAAGTACAACATAAAGCATTAATTTTGTATCAGAATATGAGGTTGTGAGTTTTACAGACAAGAATGTGTCTAAGGACTTACCCAATGAGGCATAACATCCTAAACAGTTCTCACAGAATCAAAAATCATTCTGGAAAAGAAGTTAACTAATGAGTATTGCACCGAAAAAAAATCAATTAATAAAAACAAAACCATGTTGTCACTGAGTGAGATTTCAGGTCTGATGGGAATTCAGCTAAATCCTTTGCACATGTGTAAAATCCCATAACAGTGTTCCAGAGAATGTGCTCAGAGTAATGCTAACATTAGAGAGCAAAACAAAGCAGCACTTCTAATCTTTAGAGTAGAGTTACAGTATTTCTAAACAGTATGTGCTAACTTACTATGTAAGAACGTGTTTTTCAACCAGCGTTCCTAGGAAGCCTTGGGTTAGACGGGCACCCTAATGGGTTCCCTGCAATTTCCAGGTCGTTTGAAAACTGTACCAAATACAGATGAATTTATAATGCATATTAGAGAGGGTTGGGGTTCCTTACAATACATCTGATCTCAGATGCGCTATTAGAGAGGGTTGGGGTTCCTTGCAATTAATCTGATCTCAGACACGCTATTATTGGCTCATCTTCTTTACATAGCAGTTACTGAGCCCCTATCAATTTTCCAATTAGTGCAGGTATAATACACCCCAGTGTCAGTCTGGAAATCACCCTCTATTGAAGAGTAGGTGAATGTATAAGGCTGACAGAGAGAAATATGTGTAAGTGTTATTATATTCACAAGGGAATTTGTGCACCCACAGTTTGCTCTCAGAAAGGTAACTATGATACTGGCTTCAGACAGATTTTAATTGCACTACTTACATAAGATTATGTTTACAGGATTTTATAATGCATATTAGAGAGGGTTGGGGTTCCTTACAATGCATCTGATCTCAGATGCGCTATTAGAGAGGGTTGGGGTTTCTTACAATGCATTCGATCTCAGGCGCGCTATTGGAGAGGATTCGGGTTCCTTACAATGCATCTGATCTCAGACTCGATATTTGAGTTCCACAGAATTTCACAATATAATTATAATGTTCTTTAACCAAAAAAAGTTGGAAACCACTGATATAATTTTTACAATACTGATCCATGAATTTACTTAGATCCATGAAAATGAACATTGTGCATTGTATAAGAAATAATATTGAGAAACTCTAAAGCATCCAAACCATCCACAGTTTCTTAGTAAAATTCAACAGTGCATCACACTGTCTGAAATGCTGATTTTACAAGTTGTCCTCTAACCCAGGGGTGCACAAATTTTGACCCTGCACCCCCCTGCCTTCTCACCTCCCGACTCACGCCCCCCCCCCCCCAATCCTCCTGCAAGGCTCCGGCATCAAATGACATTGCGGGGTCATGAGATGTCACGTTGCCATGATACCATGACCCCGCGGCACCATTTGACGCCGGTTACCACGTATCACCGAAGATCAGGTAGGAGAAGCTGCAGAGGCCCCACGCGGTGCCCCCGGGCATTTAATTTAAGAGCTTTGGGGGAGAGTGCGGGACCTCTGTAGCCACCGCGCCCCCCCTGGAAATTCTCCCACCCCCTTGGGGGCATGCTCCCCACTTTGCACACCCCTGCTCTAACCCACAGTAATAGCCAACCAGTTAGTTCCCTAGGAATGTGCCTGTGTGTAGAGTGGAGAGGCCAATAGTAGCAGAAAAAGAGGAAATTTAAAGTTCTCATTTTAGGGAGCTCTGTTCTCTGAGTGCGAAAAGCTTTAAAATGACAGTATACTCTCTATTTCTTTTATTGCCGTATGTAAATGTGTAACGAACCTTCAGTTTACATTTTTGCAGCTGGTGACCAATATGTTTCACAATTTAGTTGTTTGATGTGCATTTTAATATTATAAATTGTATCACGTTATGTGTCTGCCCAAAACAATTGAATAATATATAAATGTGATGGTGTCCTGCGGACTACGAAGTGGCTTAATAAAATCTCTTACTTTATTACAGCCAACGTTTCTGTGTTATTCCCGCACCTTCGTCAGCACCTGTGGAAATAATACTGAAACGTTGACTATTAAAGTAAGAGATTTTATTAAGCCACTTAGTTTGCTGGGCACCTCACATTCATAAACTGTTTATTTATGATAGCAGCTGCAGCAACTGCCAATGAAAGCCCCCGGTAACCTGGAAACTGGAGTCCTGGAGCACTTGTGAGTCAGGCGTAGCCCAGGTAGGAAACGGGCGCGCTGGCACTCATGCGCTGCGCCCTGCCCGGCCGGGCAATTCGTGGCCGGCTAGGGGCACGTGCGTCTGGGGGCGTGGTCACGGAGATGGTTCGCCCTCATTGGGTGACGCGCTTGCGAGCAGCAAATTAAAATTTTCTTGCGTGGGAAGAAGCTAAGCGCCGAGCAGGCGCGCCCGCCCGCTCACACTGGCCACACGTATTGTCGCAATCTGTCTCATCGTGGCGAGTGCGCGCCCCCTCAGCGCCACCTTGGACGTGGCCTAAGGTAGGCACATTTACAAAGCCAATGCAGGAAATTGGAATGAATATAATTTATTATGCACAAGAGCAGTGAGACACTGTTCAAAATGCATTCGCAAAAAAAGCATTTTTCTCCCCCAATTTCAATTCCCGGCAAAACATCTCACCAGACCTGAAAGGCTATTAATATTGCCAAATAAGCTTTTAGCGAAATATCGTCAGTAAGCGAAACATGGTGTGTGCCCTCTTTATATTAAGCGAATGTAGCGATTTTAAAGCGTTTTACAAGCAAATCTAGATATTTTAGAGAACTTTGCAAATTAAATGAAACTGCAATATAACTTGACTTAATATATGCCGAAGCATCTGCAGACTCTGACTGAGTGGCAGCTTTCTTGCCATGAAAAAAGGACCGATTTCGTCTGGTTCATGATCTCATGCAAAAAGTTCACACAGCTCCGTTATTCCCCATTAGACCATATTACACATTCTGTGTTTTCATAATTCAATATCCTCATCATTATACAGGGATGCTTACACATCAATCTGATCTTACGTTATAATATTCATCACATTTTTTTTATGCTCATTAAACGCTCACAAGGAATTCTTTTGAAATCACAACATTGTGTTGTTAAACAGGGTAACTCATCACCCACAATTCAGTTTAATCATTGTTAGTTATTTTCCCCCGGATTTATTCTATTGACACCTTACTTATTTTCACAGGGTTACACATAAAACATCTTTCCTGTAACTTAGTTTCAATGACTCTCAAACGAAAAGGAGGGTTTTCTTTGGAATTAGTAACACAGAGATTAAGGATAATATATATTGGTTCTATTGAATGTAGTTGGGGTCCTGAAAACATTAAATTGAAAGACTCACTTCTTCCACAGAAGAGTAGAGAAGGTGATATGTCCTAATATCCGCATGGACTAAGCACTGAAGATAATGGAATAGAGTCCTGTACAATAACATGTTTTTTTTCCAGTGAGGTCTATATAATCTTTTCAGTTTAGAAAGTAAATCTGTCTATAAAAGATCTGTATCACAGTGCTCATGGAATAAATAGAGCAATCCAGTAGAAATTAAAGCAGAATGTCTCAAATTCTACATGAGGCTTCCTTGACACTTTGAATGAAAATAGAGATTAATTATGAACACCTCATAATGATGTATAGACATAAAAGGGCCTATTCACTAAACAGTGATAAAATCAGTGCATTGCCGATCGACTTTGAATTATTTTATTGCGCTATAAAACATGTGGGTCAAAACGGTATTCACTAAGAAAAAACCCAAGTTTTTTAAAGTTCAATTAAAAAAATGCAGCATCGAATGACTTGTTTTTTTGTAAGTGCTATCGCGCTATAAATCCTAGCGATCGTCAACTGATTGAAACTGCAGCCTGGAAGAGCTGGATGGAGACGCTGTGTCTCCATGTAGGACTCATACAGGCGATCATATAGTTTCGATATTAATTTTAAAACTAGTGTGTGGGAGCAGGGGGTCTCCTGAGCTGAACCACATTGATATCAGCCTCAGGCACCCACTACTTCCCGAAATACAGGCCCCGGTATCACCGCTTCATTTTTTTTAAAGGATGTGTCGTCACTCCCTTTTGATGACGTCACATCCTTTGAAAAAATGGAATCTGTCTCATGGTTTACTACAGTCAATCAGAATGGGGATATACCATGGGATGTCACACAATCCGATTGGTTGGAGTAACGTGATGGCAGCCATCTTGTTTTTAGTGACATCATTTCACATTGACACAGCCTTCCTGATTGGCTAACTTCCCTCCCTTTACATGATGTCACATCCTTTTAAAAAAAAAAGACAGATTCTGTCACATGGTACACCATATAAATCGGATTGGAGTGTATCATTTGACACTCAAATGTGACATCACAGGCCTTTATATAAGGCCTGTTCCTTCTCATTTGACCTCAAGTAGACGACGGGACAACATCTGCCTATGGAATGGATTATGAAACAAAGATATCTGGGGTGCTTGGTTACATTTTGTTATAATTTGTGTACACCACTGCATATCCAGAACAGAAAGAAGCTTGTACTATATGACTTTATTTAAGTATCAATATATTAGACAACCAATGTTGATTACATTATTGACACAATCAACCCTCAAGTATATAAAGACTGCAAGCTCCATAGTTCCACGAAAACCTGATGAAGCATTACGTATGCGAAACGCGGTGTTCTGTGGAAGAATTGTGACTGCCGTCGGCCACCATCGTTCCAAGGAAGCAGGGAGGGGATACAGGAAGACAGAGGATACCTCTGAGTTACCCAGTTCAGCCCAGCATGATAAGTGGTCACTCACATATTGCCATTTGAGTGTTTATTTATATAATCCATTCACATTCATTCCAACTATCCACCCACCGTTCGGCACAACCCCGGTTATCTCTCTGTTCTATGGTCATATATGGAAGGAACGCAGGGATCCCATGACTGAAAGAAGCAGAAGTCCAACAAACTACGGAGCATCAGAGACTCTGCTACAGTTTTTCTAGCCACTCACACACAGCCGTGTGAGTGTTATCATTTATTATACTCATTTCATTTTCAACCACTTCCACTCCCCCTTCCCCCCCTGTTATCTATTATACCATCATTCATGTTGGAGTCATTAAAGACACATTAATATTTATTCAATTTTCTTTTCTTTTTCATGCTCACTGTATTCCGTTTGCACTATGGAATGGATTACAAAGAAAGAAGAGAAGACTGAAGAAAGAAGAAAAGAAGTTACCTGAAGTTGAGGATCATGGTGTCGCGGATGGAGAACTTCCTGATACATCAGGAATCGGAGGGCGAAGACATCTGAGATCTTACTCCAAAAGACTGTTCATGGTCCCAAGGCTCAGCAAAGTATCCAGCCGCTCCTTCTCTTACCGTGCACCCCAAAACTGGAACAATCTACCGGAGACTCTCACATCCACCACAAGTTTAAGTTCTTTCAAAACTAAGGCTGTCTCACATTTTAATCTGGTCTGTAACTGTTACATACGCATATAATATATATTATCTCTAACTGTGCATGCAATGTCTTGTATATAATGTATACCTTGTTCACTTATGTAACTGTATTTGTAACCATGTATTATTTGTCATCTTAACTCTATGATCAGGACATACTTGAAAACGAGAGGTAACTCTCAATGTGTTACTTCCTGGTAAAACATTTTATAAATAAATAAATAAATCTAAATGTAAGAAAAACATTGATTGAATGTAATTTAAAATTTTCAGGTATTTTAATTGTATTTTTTAATTTAATTTTTTTTGCTTGCCCATTGACTGTCAATGTGTTTATCTATACTGTACTGTATGTCTTTATTTATATAGCGCCATTAATGTACATAGCGCTTCACAGTAGTAATACATGTGGTAATCGAATAAATAACAGATAATATAAATAACAGATCATGGGAATAAGTGCTTTAGACATAAACATAACATTAAGGAAGAGGAGTCCCTGCCCCGAGGAGCTTACAATCTAATTGGTAGGTAGGGAGAATGTACAGAGACAGTAGGAGGGAGTTCTGGTAAGTGCGTCTGCAGGGGGCCAAGCTTTATGTATCATGTGTTCAGAATGTTCACAGTGCTATTCGTATGCTTCTTTAGAGCTATAGATAAATAGTGACAAGCTATGCATTTTTTGGCAATTGCTTGTTTTGATTACTTTTACATGTATTTTAGTTGGTTCATATAATTCTTCTGTTTTTTTGTTGATTTGTTTTTTTAAATCTTTTTTATTTTTGGTGTTTGATTTTTTAAATTTTTGTGGGGTTTTTGTGTTTGCTTGTTTTAATTCTTGTATCTTTTGTGGGTTTTTTTAATTCTTTTTTTGGTGTTTGCTTTTTTATTGTTGTTTATTTTTTGTGTTTGGTTTATTTAATTATTGTGTTTCTTTTGGTGATTGTTTTGATTTAATTTTGTACTTTTGGTGGTTGTTTATTTTTTAGCTTGCCCATATATTGCTATAGTGGCAAAGCATGTCCATATTATATGGGCATGCTTCAACACTGTGCCAATCAATGGGTAGCAGGGGTGGAGGGTGGGGTAGTGTCCCCAGGGAGGGTGGTTAGGCCTCCCGGGTGGCTAGTGGGGGATGGGGGTTAACCTCTTAATTACTATAGTGGTTACTACTCGCTAAGGTGATTAAGGGGTTAGTGGCCATTAGTTTGTATTTTTTATTGCTATGTTGCTGCCAACGGAGGACAAGGATGGTAATGAGGATGAGGATGGCCTTCATCCAGGCAAGGATATGTGCAAGGCTTTATGCTGGTTGGTTTTATTTTAAATGGGCAAATGAGCTATCACCCATATCTGGATAATAGTAATTTCGCCCATTACTGTACTGTATGTGTTGGGGGGGGGGCGGGGGTTGTATTTATTTTAATGTATTGCACTGTAACTTTTTTTTTAATGGGTAAAAGCACTGTTAGCCATCTTCACTTTTACCCATTCCTGTTGTTGGTACAGGGTGTGGGTGAAGGTGGTAGTTGCCCCGGGTGGGTGTTTAGGCCTTGCAGGTAGGCAGTGCAAGGGGTTAACCCCTTCATTACCTTAGTGGTTGTAACCACTAAGGTAATGAAGTGGTCAACTTCTTCTGCCATCCTCCCACAAGGCCCAAACACCCACCCTGGGAAACTAAAAGCTTCACCCACCCCCTGTACCAACAAATCTTTTTCTGTCATTTAACCCTTCCATTGCCTTAGCAGTTAGCCGCTAAGGTAATGAAACTGGCTGCAATTTTTTTTTCATGCTCAGGATTGATACTGGAAACCGGGGTGAACCCACGGAGACCGTCGGACACCCCTGGGGACTCGCAGACACCCCCGAACACCACAGGGGGCCTGCAGACACCCCAAGAGACCTGTGGAGACCCCCAGGAACCCCCCAGAGACCCAAGGAGACCCCCTGAATACCCCCGGTGGTACCATGGGTCTCCGTGGGGTCCCCGCCGGCCTCCGTTATCAATCCTGTGCAGTAAAAATAAAGAGAAGGCTTTTATGCATCTTGCAATATCTTTAGATGGCGACAAAATATTGCAAGATTTTAACATTCCATATGCTTTTCACTGTTTAGCGAATAGCAATTACTGGCAAAAAAAGCAATTTTGTTGTGTTTATCATTTTTCGGCCGACGTTTTTGCCTCAGTCTGTTAAAGGTTGTTAAAAAGCATTGGAGTGCGATATTGCACTGTTATCACTGTTTAGTGAATAGCCAAGCAGGCAGTACCGTGCTATAAGGGCATTTATCGTGCATTCAACCACTTTTCACTGTTGAGTGAATAGGCCCCATAGACTTTGGAGGGCCTTGAACCATGTACAGGATGTCTGTTCAATTTTACCTTCAATGTATTTTTACTTATGTATACAGCTTTGACATTAATGCAACAATTCATTTTCTCATGATAATGAGTGACTTGTCTCATAAGTGTATTAGTATAAACACAATGATTTATTTAGTGATAATAAATAAATAGACATATGAACCGCTTCACTAACAGATGGACCTGTATCACATTGCTTTGCATTGCAAACCTTGCCTGAAGCAACAAAATATGAATGGTGTAAAAAAATTACTAATTACTGTACAGTATGTGCCATGTCCACAACCAAATCTCTTTGCATCAGACCATGTTCACTAAACTCTGGTCTCCACCTCAACATTTAACGCCAGAGCTCAGAAGCTTACTCGGCAGAATGTAACTGTTTGTTTTATGGCTTTACAATTGTTTGTAAATATGTATGTATGTATATGTATATCTTTATTTACATAACACCATTAATGTACTGTACATAGCGCTATACAAGAAAGGATAATAACAATGTAGACTGTTGATGGTTATATTGGGCATATAAAGTGGATGTTACATTATCTTGTCACTGCAGCGTCATAACCTTCTTAACTCTTATGTAACAGTTGCATAAGATGGCCCTGCCTTGCTGAGTTATGGGGCGGATGGTATTGTTTCCTGGCTTCTTGGTGGTATTTCTC